>NW_020867076.1:0-86169 GCF_003369695.1 Bos indicus x Bos taurus
TGGACAGACTGCCCCCTGTGGGTCTGATGCACTCAGGAGGCTCTGAAAACAGATAAAAAATAGAGGCTTTTTACTTAGGAGACCTAAAACTTACACAGCACACTCTCCCTACCATGGTGTCAGGTAAGGAGAGAATGCATGGGGGGCCTAGGCTTTTGCTTTTGTTCAGGTATAGGGTTGGGGTTCTGGGTTTTCGAGGATGCTGCTGCTGCCACTGCTAAGTTGCATCAATCATGTCCAACTCTGTGTGACCCTTAGAAGGCAGCCCACCAGGCTCCCCCGTCCCTGGGATTTTCCAGGAAAGAATACTAGAGTGGGTTGCCAGTGCCTTCTCCATTCAAGGATGCACTATTGGTGAATTGAAAACATACGAGGGAGAATTTAAAGTGTAGGAAGAGAAACCAACAAACAAGTGACCCAAATGGTCAGTTACAGAAATCAACCAAGGTTTCTAAAACAAAGGAGCCTGGGGAGGGGGCCGTGGCCTGGCCCTTCCCTGGTGTTTTCTGGAGTTCTGTGAGTCAGTCTAGCAAATCATACAACCTGAAGGGGGAGGTACTGGGATTCCTGAGTTTGTAGCCAAGTCGGGCAGAAGTGTGGGGGAGCTGGGGACCCAAGAGTTGGCATCTGAGGTGGGACAGTCTTGTGGAACTGGGATCATACCTGTGAGGCTGCCCCTCCTTCTGGGGTGGTTAGTGTCAGAACTGAGCTGAAGCCATGGGCACACAGTTGGTGTCAAGAAGGGAAAACACACAAACAAAACCCTCTCAGCCAGGACCTGTGAACCCTCTGAAATCTCAGTGTTAAGCAACCACTCTCGACTTCCACCTCCTGTCTTTCTGGCTCAACCCTTTGTAGATGAAGAACCTAGAATCCTTGACCTGATGCTGCTAAGCCCCTTCGCACGCCCCCGGGTTCAGCCTGTTTTCAGGATGCCTCATGCACAGCAGGTCCTGTCTCCCCACTAGCCCTGCTTGGACGCCTCCTTCCCCTCCGCTTGCCTTCACTCCCCATGACTGCTTCACGCGGCACCTCTTCCAAAGCTCCTGTCAGCTCCCCACACCCACTTTCAGCTGAGAGACGTCACGCCAGGTTTTCAAAAAAATCAAAGCAACCAGAAATGAATTTCCCCAGTTGCGGCCCCCAGGTGTGTCCACGTCTGTGCCCAGTGTGGCGTGGGATTCTCTCCAAGCTCCTTGCACACCTTCCTGTCTCTTCTCCCTGCCCCCCTTCCCCGGTACCCACCACCTCCTTTTTCTTTCAGCATCTTTGGAGAGATTCTGAGTGGTTTCTGTTTGATGATGACTCATCTTTGTTCAGGTGAAATATTCCTGTCCTATTTTTCTTAATTTATTTTATTTAACTTCTTGCTTTACTGATTCTTTTTTTGTTTGTTTGTTTTTTAATTTGTTCTGGCTCTTAGCTGTTGCATGCAGAATCTTTAGTTGTGACACATGAACTCTTAGTTGAGGCATGTGGGATCTAGTTCCCTGACCAGGGATCGAACCCATGCCTCAGCATTGGGAGCTCAGAGTCTTAAGCACTGGACCACCAGGGCTGCCCCTGTACAATCTGCTTAAAGAAGTTTTGTAAGGGGGTAGACAGAATTGGGTTCCAGGCTACAGGGATTTCTCCCTATGATGCATGACTGTTACTATGAATACCTTCTTTCAATGGGTAACCAATGAGAATAACACAAATGGACCATCCACATTCTCATAACCAGATTCACAACTGTTGCCTCCTAAGAAGACTGCTTCCTACCAGTGTGGCCCCTCATGCGATGGTTAAGTTAGCACATCTCTTCTCCTTCCTGAAGCTGAGCTTCCTGTGTTATACAGCAGCTTCCCACTAGCTAGCTGTTTTTCATATGGTGGGATTATAACAGTCTTTTACCTTCACTTCCTGAATCCAGTCTACATATAGCTAACAAGTTTTTTCCATATTACAAAGTTGACAGTGTTATTTTCTCATTTAAAGTCCTTCAGTTTCTTCTCTTTGCTTACAAGACAAATTCAAATATCCAAACCTGAGTCTACATATCCTACAGTGTTTCCTTTTTCTTTACCAAAGGACACATGACTTCCAAATTCATATTGAAATCTACACCTTTCTATCTTTGCCTATGATCTTCCTTTTTCCAGGACTGGCTTCACCACTGTGTGTGTGTCTGCCTCATAAATACTGACTCATCCCTTAGACCATAAATCAAAAACTGACCTCACAGCAAAGATTTCTCAACCTATCCCCCTGCTCCCACCCCCACACTATAGGAACAGGAACAGCCCTTCCTTCCTTGAAGACCCCTCCTCCTCACTGCAGTGAATAGTGATGAACTGTTACAGTGTGGATCTATTTGATTCAGCTGAAAGCCCCTGCATTCTGGGAGCATATTTTGTTCATTTTGTACCTGATTGTGCCTAGAAACTGGAAATCGTGGGAGCAGAGGAAATGGGTTTCAGGAAGAATGGTGCTGAGCCCAGCTGCCCTGTGCCTGGAAAGGGGGCCAGAAGAGTGCTAGAAACTGACAACCAGGTGATGCCCGGAGGGACCCATCTGACTCCTATCTTTGTGTAATTCCTCTCACTTGAGTGCTTTGCCCAGAAACTTCAAGGATTAGATTACTATACTGGAGTAACATGAAGCAGGAGGATAAGCCACAATTCTGAGTAATGTACTTCCTTTTATTAAGCAGGAGGGACAAACATATTTTCCCCAGAGGCAGATAATTTGGCTTTTACTTAGTGCAGGAAGTATCTTTTTGCTAAGAAACCGTTCATCAGAGCCTAGTGTCAGCAGGTGGGAGCCGTGGGCTCTGATGCTGTAGCATCTCAGTTGGAGGGACCTAAGTGATCATCGCCGGAGAAGGCAATGGCACCCCACTCCAGTACTGTTGCCTGGAAAATCCCATGAACGGAGGAGCCTGGTAGGCTGCAGTCCATGTGGTCGCTGAGCATCGGACACGACTGAGCAATTTCACTTTCACTTTTCACTTTCATGCATTGGAGATGGAAATGCCAACCCACTCCAGTGTTCTTGCCTGGAGAATCCCAAGGACGGGGGAGCCTGGTAGGCTGGCGTCTACGGGATCACACAGAGTCGGACACGACTGAAGTGACTCAGCAGCAGCAGCAGCAAGTGATCATCACATTTTCCAGATGAGAAAACTAAGGTCTAGAAAAGAGAGGCTACTTCCCAGGGGTCCAGAGGCAAGTGGCATCTCTGGAGCCACAGCCCCAGTTTCCTGACTCTATAATTGGTGTTTTCTCAGTTAATGCTGAGACTCATTAATGACACTCTTTCATGGAGGAAGTGTCTAGAGTTCTGAATAATAATCAGAAGAGAAATCAGAAAATAAAAGAAGATTAAAAAGATGAAATTAAGCAATGTTGTGCTATTTCCTTTTATGGACACTTTTTAATATTATTGCCAAAGTATTTTTGTCATTTTCAACCTAAACCATTTTTTAGTCTCCCTATTTCAAATGCACTTGATGAAGCACCCTCCACAGACCAAGGTACTGAAGACCCCAAGACTCTTCACCTCTTCTCAGCTGAGTTCCTTGCTTCCCCGCCCCTGCCGCCTACTTTCCTGGTGATGCAATGGTTAAAGTGCACGTCTAGGTATGATTTACTGCGTTGTCTCCCCAGACAGGTTTCTCTCTTTTTCTTGCTGGCATGCTGCCCTATTTCCTCTTGATTTCCTCCCTTCTGCAGGGGGATCTGACCATCTGAGCCCTAAGGCCGTGCCATGGTGTCACAGAGAGCTGTTCTCCACCTTCTATCTCCTCCAGTCCTCAGTGTTCTGGGTACTGCAGAGGGTTCGGACCCTCTGACACCCTCCACTCCCCCAGCAGCTCAGCTCTCCAGGGTCGGCGGTGATTGGCTCCCTGAGCTTGCTGAGGCAGGGGCAGTGACGAGGCCCCCGCATTTTGCTGCCTCGCATCCCCTCCAGTCTCTGCCAATGAGCCAGGCCCAGGTACAGAGGCCCCGGGCGCCAGGCGCTGGCCCTTGGGTCCCTGCCAGGAGGCACCGCGCGTCCGCAGGTGCCCACTCAGTGATTTCTCTGGTTCATTAGCGCCCGGTGATGGGAACACGGTGGGCTGTCAGGGCGCCTCCGGGAACAGGCCCTGGAGGACGAAGGAGAGACTTCTCAGGCCCTGCTGCCCACAGGAGAGGAGGCGGGTGAGCGAAGCTGAGGGCCCAGGTGGTCCCGGTCTCGGCTCGGGGGACCCCAGGCGGGAGCCCAAGGACCAGGTGAGCGGCCGTCCACCCGCGGTCCCTGCTCTGCGTCAGGCCTCCACGCCTCTCAGAAGCGCCTGGAGCCAAGTGCCTCAGATCCGGGGGGACTGGGGTTCAGCTTACCCAGCTCTGGCATCTCGCTGATGAGGGCGCGGAGGTGCCATGAAGGGACTTTACCTGTATTCGGAGGAGGGACTGGAGTCCGGGTCTGAAGCCTTGGTCCAGCGTCATCTTTCCACAAGACATCCGAGAGTTGTCTGAAGCTGCTTCTGAGGGAGCGAGGGGGCCGCGTGAAGGGACACGCGCGGTGGCGGCCCGGCTCTGCGTCCAACCGGGGCTCAGTCCTCCTGACCTCGGTGTGGTCCTGCTCCCCGCGGAGGGAATGGCCGCTGAAGGTCATCCCCGGGAGGCTGCAGGGAGGGTCCTGGGGCGCTCCTCAGGGAAAGGGTCCTGGGGCCCTCCGCGCGATGCTGGTGCGGTGCTCCAAATGCCCTACAAGCTTTCCCGCGCAACCGACGCTCAGGGCGGCCAACCGCGGCCCAAGACCCAAAGCGGCCTGTGCGCACGTGGGATGATGCCTCCTCCAGACCGACCTGAGACAGATCGTCAGGGGCTTGAGGGGCCCCTTCTTGTTCTCACTGCAAGCAGGACCCCGAGACTGGAGTGTGTGCAGAAGCGGGCATGCTGGGCCCCGGGCTCCTGAGCCCCTGAGACAGGAGCAATGAGTGAGGCCCCTCGTGGTCCAGCGCGTAAGGCGTGGGAGCACGGGCATTGATGGGAGAAGTCTGGGCACAGAGGAAGAAGGAGAAGAATCCCATCCCATGTTCCTATGATTCTGTCAAAGGTGCTTCTTATTTCCAGGCTCGAGTTATTCTTCATCTGGTTCACACCTCATCTCAGCACTAAGGGGACTCAGTCATGGGTTTCCAAGACCTTGGAGTCTTGTAGGTGAAACAAAGTCGACAGGTAACAGGACTCCCAACTCGTTCATGACTCAAGGACGTCATTCTGTTTCTCTAGGGGAAGAACGAGGGCTCAGAGTGAGGCCTGTCCTGTCAGAGTGGAGTCAGTAAGCTCCTCAGAGCAGAGCCTGCTGGGAACAGAGCTGCCAGCACCCGACAGAGAAGAGACCTGCTTACCCAGGGCCACATGCTCCCTGGCTGGCCTGCTGGAGGAGCACGTGGGGAGCAGACTGGGGCCTTTTATGGCCCCAAAACTGAAGAAGAATTTTATGAGATTCTGTGACTGCTCTCTCTCCCTCCCTTCTTCCCTCCATTTCTATTTTCTCTCCTTTGAAGTAGCAACCATCCTTGCCTTGGACAGTTTCTCTCACAGCTCATACATCCTCCAGAGATTTCACTCAGGGCCCATAATCAGAAATAGCTCACATTACTAGACCCATTGTGGATGTTTATCTCGCTCTAACTTTTCAAACAGGAATCTTGACATGAACTCAATCATCTCCATTTTGACCCTGCAAGAGTGGTAGACTTAATCCCAGGGTGGCAGAAGCACTGGGTGTTGGTGTTGTCATTAAGATTCCCTCCATTTCTTCACTGGACACAGTCATTTCTGACCACCCAAGGACATCTTGGCTGAAACTACAACTTGTGCTTCATGCATGAGTTGAAATTCTTCATCAAGCCCTGGAAGAAAAATCAAAGGTTTTTACAGAAGAAATTACACATAAAGAAAAAAAGGTGGAAGCATCTATTTAAAAAACAGCAACTGTCTTTAAAAACTGTTTTTGAAAAACCTTGTTTCATTTTTGGAGATTGAGGAAGTTGATCTTTGACAGGAGAAAGAAGGGATAAAGAAACCCGAAAACAGGGGAAATGGATAGAAACAAGTTAATGTTTGCATTGTCATAACTGAGAAAGAGTTTACAGCATAAAAGACATTTACCAGAGGATAATGCCTAGGCATGATTTTGACCTTGTTTGGCCACAATTTCCTCTTCTGTGAAGTAAGGAAGTTGGCTTTGAGGATCTCTGACAGTTCCAGGCATTGTGAGTCAATGTCTTTCATTGAGAGCAGAAAGGAAGAATCGTACACTTCAGAATCAAGGAGGTTAATGATAATTCTTAGAGACTTATAATTTTAGAGCTGCAAAACCACTGAGAAGTAACCACAAAAAATCTAAATGAATAAGAGTTCAACTTGTGGGCTAGTGATGCATTATTATCCCAGATCCAGAGCTTTTCTTATGCAGACAGTAGCAGTTATAAAATGTAATGAAAGAAGAATGTGGCTCATAAAGAAAAACCATGAAATATCTAGGAGTCAAGTTACAAAAACACTCTGAAGGACCCAGAAAGAAACTTACTGAAGGTAAGTTTCTTAGTACAAAAGGTTGTACTAAGAGGAGGCAAAAACATCTAAAGGGAAATCTAGTTCTTAGACTCAATCACCCACATATTTTTTTCTTTAGTAAAACCTGTAATTTCAATGAAGCAATAACATTGTGTTTAACTTGATGGAATAATTTAAATGTTATTTGGTAATAGAGAATCAGTGAGTGTAGCCATGCCCTCTGAAAGAGACTAAAGAGGGAGATTTGATTATTTTGTACTCGAGGAGCTGTGTTATTAATAGCTCAGATCACTTAGTGCTGCCTCTGACAGAGACAAACAGAAGAGCAGAAGGAACAGAACAGTCTCTGACCAGGACTAGGTAGGTGCCAGGCAGGCTGTGTGGTTTAGGTGCTCTGATGGGTGTATAATATGTGTTCCCCTGTCCTCCCCCGGATGGCCTGCTGTACTTGGATCACCCGGGTGGCCCTGATCATTTTCAATTCTTCCAATCATGTATGAGCTTGTTTCTCTTCCATGCAAGATTAGGTTTCCTAAGAGGACAGAGATGGGAACTCAGACATCAGCCTTCCATATGAAACATGTGGGAGTGAGGGCATGTCTGTGGGCTCAGGAAATTCATAGTGCTGGATGGTGCAAGCAACAGTTCTCAGGTCACTGCTGGGGACTTGTCTGTCATAGGTTTTCAGAAGAGCCTCCATTCCAGGGCTGAATGAATTAAGGATGAAACTAACCAGGAATACAGACAGAAGTAGATAAAAATACTAATAAATATCTTTGAAGAAAACCAAAGGTAATCTCTAAGTGTAGCTATAAATTTCATCTATTAGATGAGCAAGCACACAGCCAAAAGCAAGCCAGAAACAATTTTTGCAATACATATAATATAGGATTAGTGACCTTAAATATACATGGGATTCTGAGAAGTCACCACTTACCTGGTGGCTCAGACGGTAAAGCGTCTGTCTGCAATGTAGGAAACCCGGGTTCGATCCCTGGTTTGGGAAGATCCCCTGGAGAAAGAAATGGCAGCCCAGTCCAGTATTCTTGCCTGGAAAATCCCATGGACGGTGGAGCCTGGTAAGCTACAGTCCATGGGGTCGCAAACAGTCAGACACGACTGAGCAACTTCACTTCACTTTCTGAGAAGTCAGCAAGGAAAGATGAATAGAAAAATGGGTAAAGTGTAAGAGATAAAAATAACCAAAAACATTTTAAAAAATGTTCAACCTCAGAAACAATTTTTTTAATATATTAAAACAAAAAAGAAAATATTCCCTCATTCAATTTAGAAAAATTGAAACAATTCTTAAAACCACTAGTAATGAGAATATTGACTGTCAAATATACTGTTTAACATTGTCAGTAAGAGGATAAAGTGATACAACAGTTTCTAGCATGCGCAATTGGGAAAAACCCATTAAAACTTGAAAAATGCATATATATATATATAGCCCGTTGCTGCCACCTGCACTTAGCGCCCCCCCCCCCCCCCCCCCCCCCCGTTGCAGCCGCCTGCACTTAGCATGACGGAGCAGGGATGGCTGAGAGGAGCTACCCCGCATCTGAGGTCAGGGGCCTCGACGAGAGGAGTTACCCCACATCCGAGGCCAGGGGTGGCGGGCGGAGGAGCTACCCCATGCCCCCACGCCCGAGGCCAAGGGCAGCGGCTGGGAGGAGCAACCCCACACCCGAGATCAGGGGCGGTGGCCAGGAGGACCAACCCCATGTCCAAGGAGCCGTGGCTGCGCAGGCGCAGGAGGGCCTAGAGGAGCTATCACACGTTAAAGGTCAGGAAGGGTGGCAGTGAGGAGATAACCCTCGCCAAGGTAAGGAGCAATGGCTGCGCTTTGCTGGAGCAGCCATGAAGAGATACCCAACGTCCAAGGTAAGAGAAACCCAAGTAAGACAGTGTGTGTTGCAAGAGGGCATCAGAGGGCAAACATACTGAAACCATACTCACAGAAAACTAGTCAATCTAATCTCACTAGGACCATAGCCTTGTCTAACTCAATGAAACTAAGCCATGCCCGTGGGGCAACCCAAGACAGGCGGGTCATGGTGGAGAGATCTGACAGAATGTGTCCACTGGAGAAGGGAATGGCAAACCACTTCAGTATTCTTGCCTTGAGAACCCCATGAACAGTATGAAAAGAGGGCACAATAACAGGCTGTAAATGTCAGCCCAAGAGAGCTGTTTACAGTCTCTGATCCTAGTTTCCAAATTACAGCATAAAATTTCTATTCACAACAAATTTGAAATTCAGCATTTCTCCTACTGAACAAGCAAGTATAATAGGAGGGACAAAGTGAGGGAAAAGAGGTGCATAAGACAGAATACTTTCCTGGCATTGTATTTTGGGGATTCCTGGTTGAACTGAATTATTTCTTCCCCCGGATTGTGATCTCAAGACTTTCTTCCAAAAACAGACATTTTAGTTCTTTCTTTAGGTTCTACAATACTTAATTTGTGTGACTCTCACACAAGTGTGTGTCTGGGAAGAAAATGAATGGTCTTCATCACATGGTAAACACTTCTGCTGTATGATGGACTCATGTTTGATGGAACTTCCTGAATTAAGTACATTGAGGAATTCACATTTAATGGATTATCCCTGAATTACATTGGAAAGCTGAAGCCTGATTCTATTGTTTTCTTTATTCATCGACTATTCTGTCAACATCTATTGAACACCTACTGTGTGCTAGAAACTTTACTGGTAGCTGAGGCCATGGAACCAAAGTCTCTTCTCTTACTCAAGTTGGGTGAATGAAGGATGTCTTCCCAGTGAAGGCCATGTGTGAGCTGAGACTATAAAAAGCGAGTACAAATCAATCAGGGAAAGTCGGAGGACAAGTAGCTTAAGTGTGTTTCAGAGTGAGAAGAACACAATATGGCAGAAAGACGACTGACACTGTGTCGGGGTTAGTCTGAGAACCAGGCTGACATAAGATGAAACTCGAGAAAGTATGGCCAACTGGTGAAGGACCTGAGACACTAGAGAATTTGTCCTTCATCCTTTTACAGAGAAACACTGAAAATTTTATATGGAGGTGTGACGAGGGATGGGAACATGGAGAGACTGGGAACTCAGAGGCCACTGAGATTATCAGCAGCGACCACAGCTGCTTCAGAAAGCAGTCTGCTGTCTCTTGTGACGTTAAGCACATGTTGACCATGTGGAAACTCATATGCCAATGGGAACACAGATATCCTTCCACAAAGGGACACAAAACCTCGGTGACTTTTCACACTATAACACCCACACACACACACTCAAAGCTCTTTCCCTCAGTCCATACATTTGTAGACAGAGATTAACAGGTTGGCTTTCCTGGGGCTCAGTGCTAAAGACTCTGCCTGCCAATGCAGGAGACACAGGAGATGTGGGCTTGATCCCTGGGTCAGAAAGATCTCCTGAAAAAGGAAAGGACAACCCACTCCAGTATCCTGCCTGGAAAATTGCATGGACTCAGTCCATGGGGTCACAGAAGAATCAGACATGATTTAGCAACTAAACCCCACCACCAACAAATGAGGTTGTGGAGAACATCCATTTCAACAGTCACAGGAGCAGAGACTGAGACCTAGGAAAGGCAAGGCCTGTCCAGAGTTAATCAGCTAACGAGTGGTGTGACCAGACTTCCAACTGAAATCTTCCCATCCAGTTCATGACCTCATGCACTCAGAAAGACCCCACAGGACCCGAGTGAACAGTGGCTCTTTTTTCAAAGGACTCAGCGGTGGGGAGTGTCTGCTGCTGCTGTGGATGCTCTGATGCTGAAACTAGACGATGCAGCAGTGTTTCTTCCGACTCTTGCATTCTCCAGGCAGGATGACACACAGGGGGTGTTCTGATACTTGCAGGCACCACCCATTTTCTCACATTAAAGGTTTTTTTTTTTTTTTTTTTTTGCTTTCCCTATAAAGGAAGGGAAGGTGAAAAAGAAACAAATAAATAAGGCATGTGTAACTAAAGCTACCAGAATTCATCTTATATAGCAAGGAACTCCAAATTACAGTCCACAGGGACACAACTGGCACTCTCCTTGGTTTGGTGTGACCTACAAGCTTAGAATGGTTTTCCGCATTTTTTTTAAATAATACTAAAAACTGAGAAGGGGCCTTAAATTGTTCTAAAGGAAGGTGATCACACTGATTCATTTAAACAGGGTCTATGGGGCTTCCCAGAGGCTTCCCTGATGGCTAAGCTGGTAAAGAATATGCCTACCACTGCAGGAGACATAGGAGATGAAGGTTCGATCCCTGGGTCAGAAAGATCCCATGGAGAAGCAAATGGCAACCCACTCCAGGATCCTTGCCTGGAGAATCTCATGGACAGAGGAGCCTGCTGGGCGACAGTCCATGGGGTCACAAAGAGTGGACCACAACCGAGTGACTAAACAATTGGACCTGCTTGTTTAATGAATTCTGAGCAGAAATGCCATTTCCCTTCAGGGCTGGGGCCCTTAATCGCCAGCACGACAGTCCTTAGAGCAATCTGCTCGGACGCAGGACCAGCATCACCCACGGTGGTGGCTGATCCTCGGGAATGGGGGGACTGATCAGAGCACACAGGCCCTCCTGGGTTGGCGTCATTTGAGCAAGAATTAACTTTGGATTTTTTAAGATGCTAAGATCTGGAGGCGCTCTCACCACAGTACAGCCTGGAGCATGCTGTATCCTGAGGAGGGCTGCAGGGAAAATGTGAGACACCCAGTTTAGCTTGGATTGCAGGTGAGCAACACATAACCTTGTAGGATAAGTATGTCCCGAGTGATGCATAGATCACACTTGAGCTAATTTGTTGATTTTATGTAATTCAGTAAGTAAATCAGTTTTCTAGGATTGTTGAATATTTAATAAAACAAGGTCTTTGGAGTCAAACCCACTTGGGCTTAGGTTAAAGTTCTCCCTACATTCAATCTGCACTCCTTTGAACAAATTACTTCATTTCTAAATCCAGTCTTGTAAAATGGCCTACCCCGTAAATTTTGCTATGAGGAATATATTTGGGAAAAGACATTAAAAGTTTCATTGTTTTAGTTAAGGAGGAAGTTCAGTTCAGTTCAGTTCAGGCACTCATTCATGTCTGACTCTTTGTGACCCCATGAATCGCAGCACGCCAGCCCTCCTTGTCCATCACCAACTCCCAGAGTTCACTCAAACTCATGTCTATCCAGTCAGTGATGCCATCCAGCCATCTCATCCTCTGTCCCCTTCTCCTCCTTGCCCCCAATACCTCACAGCATCAAGGGCTTTTCCAAAGAGTCAGCTCTTTGCATGAGGTGGCCAAAGTATTGAAGCTTCAGCTTCAGCATCAGTCCTTCCAATGAACACCCAGGACTGATTTCCTTTAGGATGGACTGGTTGGATCTCCTTGCATCCCAAGAGACTCTCAAGAGTCTTCTCCAACACCACAGTTCCAAAGCATCCATTCCTCAGCACTCAGCTTTCTTCACAGTCCAAATTTCACATCGATACATAATTACTGGAAAAAACATAGCCTTGCCTAGACAGATCTTTGTGGCAAAGTAATATCTCTGCTTTTCAATATACTATCTAGGTGGGTCATACCGTTCCTTCCAAGGAGTAAGCTTCTTTTAATTTCAAGGCTGCAGCCAACATCTGTAGTGATTTTGGAGCCGAAAAAAGTAAAGTCTGGCATCGTTTCCACTATGTCCCCAGCTATTTGTCATGAAGTGATGGGACCAGATACCATGATCTTCGTTTTCTGAATGTTGAGGTTTAAGTCGAATTTTTCACTCTCCTCTTTCACTTTCATCAAGAGGCTTTTTAGTTCCTCCTCACTGTCTGCCATAAGGATGGTTTCATTTGCATATCTGAAGTTATTGATAATTCTCCCGGGAAACTTGTCCAGCCCAGCAGTTCTCATGATATATTCTGCATATAGGTTAAATAAGCAGGGTGACAATAGACAGCCTTGACGTACTCTTTTTCCTATTTGAAACCCTTTTGTTGTTCCATGTCCAGCTCTAACTGTTACTTCCTGACCTGCATACAGGTTTCTCAAGAAGCCGGTCACGTGGTCTGATATTCCCATCTCATTCAGAATTTTCCACAGTTTATTGTGATCCACACATCAAAGGTTTTTCGCATACTCAAAAAAGCAGAAATAGATGTTTTTCTGGAATTCTCTTGCTTCTTCAATGATCCACTGGATGTTGGCAATTTGATCTCTGGTTCCTCGGCCTTTTCCAAAACCAGCTTGAACATCTGGAAGCTCATGGTTCATGTACTGCTGAAGCCTGGCTTGGAGAATTTTTTTTTTTTTTAATTTTTAAACTTTACAATATTGTATTAGTTTTGCCAAATATCAAAATGAATCTGCCACAGGAATTTTGAGCACTGCTTTACTGGTGTGTGAGATGAGTGCAACTGTGTGTTCGTTTGAGCATTCTTTGGCATTGCCTTTCTTTGGGATTGGAAGCGGTCAACATGATTCTTCTTATTATTAGCGTTACTGTTAGTCACATGGAAATGATTGGTAAGCCGTAAAGTCCCCTGTAAATGTTTTCTATCACCATTACAATTTATGGGTTTACCACCAACTAGTTAAGGACAATCATGGGAGGCTATTTTTCACTTCTTTAAGCTTGTCTTTCATTATGTGTAAAATGGAGCATGTCGCATATGCTATGCTTCTCTCAGATTTGATATTATTCCCTTCAGCACCTCACTGGATGAGGAATCAACTTGACCTTCCCTACTCTAGGCTCCACGGTCATGCACCATATCACCCGACCAGTTGCATCTGCCACTTAACGTGATGTTGTGTGGATAAGACACACAAGTAAGAGGAAGAGAAGGTAGAGTAGCTTCATGATGGGAAACGAGTTTACAGAATTCCAAGTAGACCCAGTGTCTGGTGGCACACCTGAATCGGGGCAGGGGATCTGGGAGAGAGTTTGAAGACTTCAGGTGGAAAGAAAGTGCTTTTATCCCAGCAGAGATGTTCAGCTGGGCCTGGGCCTAATTTGAGGATGTTTCATCTTTGGACACATGGTCCAAGTGTTTGCCTGTCGTAAAGGAAGAGGTTTGCAAGAAGTCAGGGTTTCCACATTGCTTCTCACTTCTGCTTATGGCTCTGAGGTTTGGAGCATTTTTTGGAGAGAAATCATTAAACACTGAATTCTGTTAGAAAATTATTCATTTCTTTTTTCACCTTTATTTCATGTCTCTGCATCTGTCCATTTCTCCTTTCAGAATAAACACCCTCAATCCATGGGTGCAAAGAGTTGAACACGACTAATTGACTGAACAACAACAACCCAACACACATACAGCTTTTACAATCGAAAAATGAGAAGGAATTTTCGAAATTAAAACGGTCTTCTTGCACTCTCATGATTTTTTTTTATTTTTTGCTAACATTTACAGAGAGAATTGATCCATCCTAAGCAAGCTATTGCACACACCACAATGAGGTGAGGCTTCATGGGCTAGAGTATTTCTTAATACAGGTAATTTGTCAATGTATTCTTGAGTGAAAAGCACCAAAGGATACCAGATAAGGGGCTTCCCAGATGGCTCTAGTAACAAAGAGCCCACGTGCCAATGCAGGAGATGCAGTTTTGATGCCTGGGTCGGGAAGATCCCCTGGAGAAGGGAATGGCAACCCATTCCAGTATCCTTGCCATGGACAGAGGAGCCTGGTGGGTGACAATCCATGGGGTCGCAAAGAGTGGACCACAAGCGAGTGACTAAACAACTGGACCAGCTTGATTAACGAATTCTGAGCGGAAGTGACATTTCCCTTCAGGGCTGGGGCCATTAATCGCCAGCACGAGAGTCCTGAGAGTGCTTTGCTCGGACACAGGACCAGTAGCACCCACGGTGGTGGCTGATTCTCGGGGGTGGTGGGTTTGATCAGAGCACCCGGGCCTTCCCGGGTTGGCATCATTTGGACAAGAATTAACTTTGGCTCTTTGAAGATACTAAGATCTGGAGGCGCTGTCACCACAGCACAGCCTGGAGCATGCTGTCACCTGAGGAGGGCTGCAGGGAAAATGCAGGACACCCAGCTTCGCTTGCATTACTGGTGAGCAACACATTACCTTGTAGGATAAGTATGTCCCGAGTGATGCACAGATCACATTTGAGCTAAAGTATTTGTTGATTTCATGTAATTCAGTAAGTACTCTAGTTTTCTGGGATTGTTGAATATTTAATAAAACAAGGTCTTTGGGTCAAACCCACTTGGACTTGAGTTCAAGTGCTCCCTACATTCAATCTGCACTCCTTTGAACAATTACTTCATTTCTTAATCCCAACTTGTAAAATGGCCTACCCCGTAAATTTTGCTATGAGGAATATATTTGGGATAAGACATTAAAAGTTTCATTGTTTTAGTTAAGGAGGAAGTTCAGTTCAGTTCAGGCGCTCAGTCGTGTCTGACTCTTTGTGACCCCATGAATTGCAGCACGCCAGCCCTCCTTGTCCATCACCAACTCCCAGAGTTCACTCAAACTCATGTCCCTCGAGGCGGTGATGCCATCCAGCCATCTCATCCTCTGTCATCCCCTTCTCCTCCTGTCCGCAATCCCTCCCGGCATCAAGGTCTTTTCCAATGAGTCAGCTCTTCGCATGAGGTGGCCAAAATATTGGAGCTTCAGCTTCAGCATCAGTCCTTCCAATGAACACCCAGGACTGATCTCCTTTAGGATGGACTGGTTGGATCTCCATGCAGTCCAAGGGACTCTCAAGAGTCTTCTCCAACACCACAGTTCAAAAGCATCAATTTTCCGGCACTCAGCTTTTTTCACAGTCCAACTCGCACATCCATACATGACCACTGGAAAAACCACAGCCTTGACTTCACGGACTTTTGTTGGCAAAGTAATATCTCCGCTTTTCAATATACTATCTTGGTTGGTCCTAACTTTCCTTCCAAGGAATAAGTGTCTTTTAATTTCATGCCTGCAGCCACCATCTGCAGTGATTTTGGAGCCGCCAAAAATAAAGTCTGGCACTGTTTCCACTGTTTCCCCATCTCTTTGCCATGAAGTGATGGGACCAGATACCATGGTCTTAGTTTTCTGAATGTTGAGGTTTAAGCCACCATTTTCACTCTCCTCGTTCACTTTCATCAAGAGGCTTTTTAGTTCCTCTTCACTTTCTGTCAAAAGGATGGTGTGAACTGCATATCTGACGTTATTGTAATTCTCCTGGCAATCTTGATTCCAGCTTGTGCTTCTTCAAGCCCAGAATTTCTCATGACGTACACTGCATATAAGTTAAATAAGCAGGGTGACAATAGACAGCCTTGACGTACTCTTTTTCCTATTTGGAGCCATTCTATTGTTCCATGTCCAGTTCTAACTGTTGCTTCCTGACCTGCATACAGGTCTCAGAAGAGGCCGGTCACGTCGTCTGGTATTCCCATCTCGTTCAGACTTTTCCACAGTTTATTGTGATCCACACATCAAAGGTTTTGGCATACTCAAAAAAAACAGAAATAGATGTTTTTCTGGAACTCTCTTGCTTTTTCAATGATCCACCAGATGTTGGCAATTTGATCTCTGGTTCCTTTGCCTTTTCCAAAACCAGCTTGAACATCTGGAAGCTCATGGTTCATGTACTGCTGAAGCCTGGCTTGGAGAATTTTGAGCTCTGCTTTACTGGCGTGTGAGATGAGTGCAATTGTGTGTTCGTTTGAGCATTCTTTGGCATTGCCTTTCTTTGGGATTGGAAGCGGTCAACATGACTTCCTATTATTATTAGCATTACTGTTAGTCACATGGAAATGATTTGTAAGTCGTAAAGTCCCCTGTAAATGTTTTCTATCACCATTACAATTTATGGGTTTACCACCAACTAGTTAAGGACAATCATGGGAGGCTATTTTTCACTTCTTTAAACTTGTCTTTCATTATGTGTAAAATGGAGCAGGTCTCATATGCTATGCTTCTCTCAGATTTGATATTATTCCCTTCAGCACCTCACTGGATGAGGAATCAACTTGACCTTCCCTACTCTAGGCTCCACGGTCATGCACCATATCACCCGACCAGTTGCATCTGCCACTTAACGTGATGTTGTGTGGATAAGACACACAAGTAAGAGGAAGAGAAGGTAGAGTAGCTTCATGATGGGAAAGGAGTTTTCGGAATTCCAAGTAGACCCAGTGTCTGGTGGCACACCTGAATCGGGGCAGGCGATCTGGGAGAGAGTTTGAAGACTTCAGGTGGAAAGAAAGTGCTTTTATCCCAGCAGAGATATTCAGCTGGGCCTGGGCCTAATTTGAGGATGTTTCATCTTTGGACACATGGTCCAAGTGTTTGCCTGTCGTAAAGGAAGAGGTTTGCAAGAAGTCAGGGTTTCCACATTGATTCTCACTTCTGCTTATGGCTCTGAGGTTTGGAGCATTTTTTGGAGAGAAATCATTAAACACTGAATTCTGTTAGAAAATTATTCATTTCTTTTTTCACCTTTATTTCATGTCTCTGCATCTGTCCATTTCTCCTTTCAGAATAAACACTCTCAATCCATGGGTTGCAAAGAGTTGAACATGACTAATTGACTGAACAACAACAACCCAACACACATACAGCTTTTACAATCGAAAAATGAGAAGGAATTTTCGAAATTAAAACGGTCTTCTTGCACTCTCATGATTTTTTTTTTATTTTTTTGCTAACATTTACAGAGAGAATTGATCCATCCTAGGCAAGCTATTGCACACACCACAATGAGGTGAGGCTTCATGGGCTAGAGTATTTCTTAATACAGGTAATTTGTCAATGTATTCTTGAGTGAAAAGCACCAAAGGATACCAGATAAGGGGCTTCCCAGATGGCTCTAGTAACAAAGAGCCCACGTGCCAAAGCAGGAGATGCAGTTTTGATGCCTGGGTCGGGAAGATCCCCTGGAGAAGGGAATGGCATCCCACTCTGGTATCCTTGCCTGGAGTGTCCCATGGACAGAGAAGCCTGGTTGGCTACAGTCCATGGGGTCACAAAGGGTTTCACGTAACTCAAGTGACTTAGTACACATGCATACCAGGTAAATCATTGATATTTTTTGCATGTCTTCCTTCTCTCCACTTTGTTTTCCTTTATAGTGCTCATATCTCTCTTTTTCTTCATATGTAAGTCTCAAAAGTAACAAGTCTTGTTTTATTATGTTACAGTCTCAGCACCTAGAACAGTTTCTGGCATAGAGCAGGTAGTCAAACATTTGTTTCTATGAATAGGTACTAGTGTGAAGAGTCAACATAGAGGTGAATAAACAAATGGATGAATGGAGAGAATGAGGGAGGGAAGCAGAAAAGAAAGGAAGGCTTGGGCATAATCCTTAGGGTTTTGAAGGTCTGTAGAGAGCCCATTAAGTTGCTTTATCCCAAAGTGTTCCCGAGCACAAGCACCCACTCACCTATTCCCAACATAACAGGTCAAAACAGGTCATAATACGTCATGGTCTTTAGCCTTCACTCACGACCTCTCTTCCATCTTACCTGAACTATATGTTCTGACGTTTTTCTCTCTGTCCTGATGCAATTTAGCAATAAAATGTTTTCACTTTTAATCTTTTGATCAGCATTTGAATCTTTCACTAAGTGGAAATCTATTTAGTTTAGTGACATCAACCTAAAAACAGAGCAAGTGTTTGTAGTAAGCTGTTTAAATAAGTCTTACTTAATTCTACAGAATAGCTGTGAGGGTTTTACTTCCTTGGCCCCAGCAACAGTACTTTTACAATAATAGAAAGAAAGTATAGACTACAGGCAATTGGCCGCCTCTCTCTTATACTTTTATACTGAAAGTGATCCTTTACCCTGACTCCCTAATTGTTATGCATCTATTCCCACCCCTTCTTCAACTATAGATCTCTCTCTCTCTCTCTCTCTCTCTCTCCTGGAAACCTACCTTGCAGATGGCTCCTCTGCCCTTCTCAGGTGGATTGTGGCAGAGACACTGGGAGCCCCTGTCCATGGCTACATGATTACAGGCCAGGACAACAAAGGGTGGAGGAAGGGGTGAGTGAGGTCACACAGGATGCCTCCTGATCCCCGTTGGCAGGAGTCATCCTGGCGGAGAGGTGGGGGACCAGCCAGACTCGTTGGCATTGTTGCCACCAAAATCTTGGTTTTCTCTGCCCACTGGAGCCAAATAAAATTTGCAGAGACAGAGTTTGGGGCAAACAGAAAGATGGCTTTAATCATTAAGCCGGCAGAAGGGAGAACACAATAGGTTCCTGCCTCAAGGAGCCTGTCTCCCCTTCATTGGGAACCCAGGGAATCAAACAGTTGGGGCTCACAGTCAGGTGTTGGAGATATGGAACAAAAGGTGTAGGGGTCCTGAATTCTCTCTTTTTGCACTGTTTGGAAACAGTCACTAGGCCAGTGTCAGGTATCTTGGTATTTGGGTCTGGCAGTTGGTCCCAGTGCTTGGGTCTATTGTCCTTTGGGGATTTCCTGGTGACTTTCTTCCTGTAATACAAAAGGGGGAAAGCAAACCACTAGGGGTGGTTTCCAAAGAGAGTGCACCATAAAGTTAAGCATCAACATGAGGTTAAAATAGAGCAAAGAGAGGTACCAAACTACAAGGGGAGGTTTATGATGCCATAAAGTTAAGTACCAGGACGTGGCTAGAATAAGTTAAAGAATCATTGATGCAGAGTGTGGCTCCTGCAGAGTTAGAGGGCAACAGGTACAGATGTAGTTTGCATAATAGGTTAGTCTTCTGAAAAGAAGAAACTTAGTTATCAATGCAGACTGTTGATTGTCAGCAAAGTAATGCTCAAAATCCTCCAAGCTAGGCTTCAACAGTACATGAACTGAGAGCTTCCATATGTACAAGCTAGATTGAGAAAAGGCAGGGAACCAGAGATCAAATTGCTAGCATATGTTGGACCATAGAAAAAGCGAGACATTTCCAGAAAACATCTACTTCTGCTTCATCGACTATGCTCAAGCCTTTGACTGTGTGGATCACAATAAACTGTGGAAAATTCTGAAGGAGATGGACTACCTGACCTGCCTCCTGCAAAACCTGTATACAGCTCAAGAAGCAACACTTAGAACCAGACATGGAAAAACAGATTGGTTCCAACTGGGAAAGTAGTAAGTCAAGGCTGTATATTGTCACCCTGCTTATTTAACTTCTGTGCAGAGTTCATCATGTGAAATGCCAGGCTGGATGAAATACAAGCTGGTTCGGGATTGCTGGGAGAAATATCAATAATTTCAGATTGCTGATGATACCACCTTTATGGCAGAAATTGAAGAGGAACTAAAGAGCCTGTTGATGAAGGTGAAAGCAGAGAGTGGAAAAAGCTGACTTAAAATTTGACATTCCAAAAACTAAGATCATGGCATCTGATACCATCATTTCATGGCAAATAGATGGGGAAACAGTGGAAGCAATAGATGACTTTATCTTTTAGGCTCCAAAATCACTGCAGATGGTGAATGCAGCCATGAAATTAAAAGACGCTTGCTCCTTATAAGAAAAGCTATGACCAACCTAGACAGCTTATTAAAAAGCAGAGACATTAGTTTGCCAACAAAGGTCCATCTAGTCAAAGCTATGGTTTTTCCAGTACTCATGTATGGTTGTGAGAGTTGGACTATAAAGAAAGCTGAGCACTGAAGGGTTGATGCCATTGAACTGTGGTGTTGGAGAAGACTCTTGTGAGTCCCTTAGACTGCAAGGAGATCCAACCAGTCCATCCTAAAGGAAATCGGTCCTGAATATTCATTGGAAGGACTGATGCTGAAGCTGAAACTCCAATACTTCGGGCACCTGATGGGAAGAAGTAACTCATTTGAAAAGATCCTGATGCTGGGAAAGATTGAAGGTGGGGGGAGAAGAGGATGACAGAGGAAGAGATGGTTGGATGGCATCACTGACTTGATGGACATGAGTTTGAGTAACCTCTAGGAGTTATTGATGGACAGGGAGGCCTGGCATGCTGCAGTCCTTGGGGTCACAAAGAGTCAGATATGACTGGGCAACTGAACTGAACTCTAGCATATGAGATCTTAGTTCCCTGACAAGGGATTGAACCCATGCCCCTTGCATTGGCAGCTGGAGTTTTAACCACTGGACCACCAGGGAAGTCCCTGCTTTTAGTTTTTATAGCTGCACTAGATGGAGGCAAGAGGTAGAGACAGTTTGGGTCTCACCCCTGAGTAAGCATGAGAAATGAGACCCAGGACCCAGGTCGAAAGGCTGGCCTTGGACCAGAGCATGAGCCCATTTGGCTCAAGAGTGACATGGGAAAGCCATCATCTTCCCGGTGCTGAAATGACACAAGCATTCCTCCCATGCAGGAGTCCAACATGACACCCAGAAATGTTATGGCAATAAAACATCAACAGATACAAGGATGCAAATTAAAATTAAGTAGAAATTAAAAACTGAAATCCCAACAAAGAATATGATCAAAATTTCATATAAACAGTACCACCAAACCACACTTTATGGCAGATAAACGTTCCACGATAACAAAACAAACTAAAAATAAAGGATAAAAGGGATACAAGATATATGAGGTGTAAGACTGAGTCCCAAATACAACCTTCGAGATGAAGAAGAGTTGGCAGATGCACCATGGGCATTTCTGTGAAAAAAGAAATATAAAGTTGAGTAAAATGTTGACAGCTGTTATCATTCTTTTCCTCCATTAAACATACACAGGTTTGTCTCTTGTGAGCTGCTAATTTTAGGCTCAAGACATGATTTTAAGCTACTGCTGTATTGATTTCCTGTTGCAGCTGTAGCAAATTGCCACAAGCTACATGGCTTAAAGGAACACATACTTGTTATTGTGGTTCTGAGGATCCAAAGTCCGAAATGGATCTCATTGGCTTCAAATCACGGTGTCAGCAGGATGCTGTTCCTTCTGGAGGCTTCCTTCCTTCTAACTCAGAGAAGCTGCCTGCCCTCCTTGGCTTATGGCCTCTGCACATCAGTGTGAGCTGATGAGAGGCTGGTTTAGCCTCTCAGCGTGCATCTCTGACACTGGTCTTCATCCCTCCTCCACATCTAAGGGTCCTTGTAATGAGATGGCATTGGGCACAGCCAGATACTCCATGTTATTTCCCTATCTTAAGGCTGAATGATTAGGTACCTTAATTCCACCTGTGCTGTAATTCTTACTTGTCATGTGTCTGCCCTTTCAGGCTACTGAAACAGAAACACCATAGGCCAGGTGGCTCTTTTTTGCACTTTGTTTTTTAACTGAAGGATGATTGCTTTACAAAATTTCGTGGTTTTCTGTCATAGAAAAACAAGAATCATCCATGGGTTCACCCATGTCCCCTCCCTCTCGAAATTCGTACCATCTCCTTCCCCAACCCACACTCTAGCTGGTCTCAGAGCCCCTGTTTGAGTTCCCTGAGTCACACAGCAAATCCATGCTGGCTATCTATTTACATGTGGTATTATAATAAGGGCTTACTAACAACAGATCCTTATTTCTCAGTTTTGGAGGCTGGGAGATCCACGATCAAGACAGAGCAGGTGGCTGGTGGTGGGTGGTCTCCCTGTGTCGTCAGAGGGCACAAGGGGTGAGCCATCTCTCTGGGGTCTCTTTCATAAAGGCCCTCATTCCACCCAGGAGGGTCCCACCTTCATGAACAAATCACCTCCCAAAGGCCCTGTCTCCTAACACCATCCCCTTGGTGACCTCAGCTTGCACTGAGGGAAGAATTAGTGCAAAGACTGGAGAGCTGCTCACACATACAGTGTGCACCAGCAAAGCTCTTTGTTTAACTAGCAAACCCTCTGAAGAAACTGCAAGCAGGCTGAGGTCAGCATGCTCACCCCGCCCCTTGAGGTCTCTGTGTTCTGTGCTGTGTTGCCTTCATTGAACTGTGCTTTCCACAGGACTTGTTTTTCCATAGCATCTAGTTGCATCATATCATGTACACACAGAGATGATTTGTTGATGCAATTTGTGAAGCAATGTCTCGTCTCAATGCCCAACACTTACAGGAATAGGACAATCCATGCCTATAGAGATCTTACAGCCCAAAAGGGAATCAGAAGTGTATCCATGTGCACACAAGGCAGGAGTAAGAAGCACAAAACAAATGGAAGTGAGGGCTGCAGGGGACAGAGGAGGGGGGTTTCCTCCTGGAGCGGGGGCGGGGCTTTCCTATGGGACTGGTGTGCTGGTGATTCTGGACCCCTGGAGTGCATGTTTGAGGGGAGACGCGGGGCATGACAGGGTGCCCTTGGCTGGGAAGCAGGAAGGACCGCAGACAGAGGGGCTGGGTAAGGTCAGGCCCCAAAGGAACAGGGTCTACACCCCTGGGAGCACAGAGGACCCCACCACAATTCCCCAATGGTTCACGTGGGCAGCTCAGAGAGCATCCTCAGGGACTTCGGAATTCACTTGGGATCAGACACCAAACAACAACATCAATGACCAGTGGGCAAGATTCTTTAACTTTGAATAAATTTTATTCTGGTTTAAATTTTAGATGCTCTGTCGAAGGGTGCAGTTTCCGCACCGGTCCTGGCCGCGTCTTTGCCTTCTTTTACCACCTCCTGCAGCATTTTACTTGGGCTCCAAGACAGATGCCAATCTGTCTCATGTTTCCAGAGCACTTGATCGGCACACAGATGCCTATATTCCTACAGCAGCTTAGAGGAATCTTACGCATTGAGTAAATCCTAAAAAGAGAAGAAAGAGGGAAAAACGTGTCAGCAGGAAAGCAGCATCTCGAGAAGGCCAGCTGTGTCCCCTCGGAGTAAGGCCCTGGGCTTTCTGTGCTGAGATGTGGACACAGCCTCCTGACAACAAGATGTGAGTCCAGGACCCCGTGGACCAGCTTCCAGACAGATACTGACCCTGCCCAGGTTCTGGTGGACCCTCCGTTTCCAGAACCAGAGGCTGAGGGACTGGGGCATGTGAACCCCGGTTGTGTGCGGGATCAGCTCCACCACGAGGGCAAAGACCAGGAAGCTCTGCTACATCGACCTTCCTGCCCAGAGTCAGAAGCAGCCCGCAGGGGTCTTTTTTCACAGTTTAGTTTTCCAACTCATGGAGTCAGTCAAGTAGTGGAGCTGAGATACAAGGAAAAGATGCAGCTGAAAGTGTAAGAACTGTTTAAAGAGAACTTACTCTCAAAGCAACTTACAGCTGACAGTGACAATGGTTCAGAAAAAAAAGTTTTGTATCATCGTCTCTACTGACTCAGAACGCTCTCAGCACTGGTGCCAGTCAACCCCTCTCCTCCTCCCTTTGTGGTTTCCTCCTGACTAGCCACCTTCCCGTCTTCCTCACAGGCCCTTTTCTCTTTTGGCCACAAGACACCTCTGGTTCCTCTCTAGTTCCCTGTCCAGGGATAGAACCCGGGGCCTGGGCACTGAGAGGCCACATTCCTTACACCCCTGTCCTCTCTCCCTGCCACTGTGCTAAGAGTTGGGTTCATAAACAACACTGATCAGACAAGGCCTTTTCAACTTGATTTTGACATCTAATCAGTTGTCTCAGGTCTCAGTCTCTGCATCCTCTCCCTCCCTCCTTCCCTCCTTCCTTCCTACATATTTTCATCCTATTTCCGGAAATATCAAAGGTAAGATGAAAATCAGACAGTCGATCCTGCACACTGCTTTGGATGTGCTGCCTCCCAGCTGTGGAGAGAGGGTTGCATCGTCAGCGACGTGTCCTGGAGGACCTTCCTGCTGAGGAGACTCAGCACGGAGCGTCCCAAGGGCAGCTCCCAAAGCCCAGGCTCGGCCTGACTCTCCTCTGGACTTGTCTGGTCACCCAGAGCCGCCACCCTTCAAATAGAAAGATTTATAAAGCAGCATTCTGTGCTTCTGTCATGGGACAAAATCAAATTTCTTGCTTTTATGAAAAAGAAAACAAGGAGAGTCACTTAACAGAGGCATCTTCTATTTCCTCCTCATGAGACCAATGAGGAGATGGGCTCAGAAGCTTGACTCGCTAGAGTGGCTTAGAAACAGCCAGGAATTTTACAGGGCGGTTCTCAGACTCCTCTCGCTACTAAGGACTCAGCGCTGGCTTCTCAGAAGCATCAAATATGAAGGTTTAGTCTGACCACATGTAGATAAGGGTAGCAGGACAGAAGGAGGTAGAAACAGGAGAGAGAGCCCATGGCTCCCCCCGGGGCTCTCACGAGCTCACCTGACTCAGCAGACAGGACCAGGAAGAGGAGCGCCAGGAGCAGGTGATGGAGCTCTGCGGCTGACACTGGAGAAGAGGCTATGCTTGCCGCTTTATAAAGGTCCCAGGTTCCGGGAGGAATTCCGTGCTGGCTGTGGATTTGTTTATTAGGAACTGGTTAATTGAGCCTCTTCCCTGTGTGTAATGCGAGTGGCCTTTATAGCACAAAACAGGGGCAGTCACTCGTATGCTAATGAGGCTGGGGAAAACCCCAGAAAAAGCTTTCCTGCTGTCCTTTTGACCAGGAGCTTTTACCTGGCAGTCATTTCAGCTGATGGGCAGGGGTGTGGCAAGGGGCACAGACTTGCCTGTTTCCCCAGGCAGGGGCACAGACTTCTTGCGGAACCTTCGCTTACCCACTCCCCAGCCCCACCCTCACCCTTCCAGGGCTTTGAATCTGCCCACTGTTTTCCTGTGCAGAAGGAAATGGCACCCCACTCCAGTACACTTGCCTGGAAAATTCCATGGATGGAGGAGGCTGGTGGGCTACAGTTCATGGGGTTGTAGAGAGTCAGACATAAAAGGGAGACTTCACTTTCTTTATTTCTATAGTTCCTCATGGGCTGGAAGAAGCACTAGCTGTAATCAAGATTGCAGGGAAAAATATCAATAACCTCAGATATGCAGATGACACCACCGTTATGGCAGAAAGTGAAGAGGAACTGAAAAGCCTCTTGATGAAAGTGAAAGACGAGAGTGAAAAAGTTGGCTTAAAGCTCAACATTCAGAAACTAAGATCATGGCATCTGGTCCTATCACTTCATGGCAGATAGATGGGGAAACAGTGGAAACAGTGTCAGACTTTATTTTTTGTCTCCATAATCATTGCAGATGTGACTGCAGCCATGAAATTAAAAGACGCTTACTCCTTGAAAGGAAAGTTATGACCAACCTAGGTGACAGTTGAAAAGCACAGATACTACTTTGCCTACAAAGGTCCGTCTAGTCAAGGCTATGGCTTTTTCAGTGGTCATGTATGGATGTGAGAGTTGGACTGTGAAGAAAGCTGAGCCCCAAAGAATTGATGCTTTTGTACTGTGGTGTTGGAGAAGACTCTTAAGAGTCCCTTGGACTGCAAGGAGATCCAACCAGTCCATCCTAAAGGAGATCAGTCCTGGGTGTTCTTTGGAAGGAATGATGCTGAAGCTGAAACTCCAATACTTTGGCCACCTCATGTGAAGTGTTGACTCATTGGAAAAGACTCTGATGCTGGGAAGGATTGGGGGCAGGAGGAGAAGGGCTCGACAGAGGATGAGATGGCTGGATGGCATCACTGACTCAATGGACATGAGTTTGAATGAACTCTGGGAGTTGTTGATGGACAAGGAGGGCTGGCGTGCTGCGATTCATGGAGTGGCAAACACTCAGACACGACTTAGTTACTGAACTGAACTGAACTGATGGTTCCTTTTGGAGAAGGAAATGGCAACGTGCTCCAGTGTTCTTGCCTGGTGAGTCCCACGGACTGAGGGGCCTGGTGGGCTGTAGTCTATGGGGTTGCAGAGAATCGGACATGACTAAGCAACTAACACGTACACTGTTTCCATGAAAGGCTGTTTCAGGCCCAAATAGGGACTAACTCTTTCAGAGGCAGTTTCACTCCCTGGGCAAGACTTGCTGACTCCCAGCATCTGCAGAGACAGCCCCTCTCTTTCTGGGCCCTGGGGCACTGAGGGAAGAGACTCAGTGGTCCCGACCTGCTCCCCACGTCAGCTAGCCTGTTACGGGTTGGCAGCAACAGTTGTCGCCAAAATCTTGGTTTTCTTTGCCCACCAGAGCTGAATAAAAATTGTGGAGACAGAGTTTGGAGGACACAGAAAGATGGCTTTAATCATTAAGCCAACAGAATGGAGAACACAATAGGTTCCTGCCTCAAGGAGCCTGTCTCCCCTCCATCGGGAATCTAGGGGATCATACAATTGGGGCTCACAGTCAGGGCTTGGAGATACAGGACAAAAGGTGTAGGGGTCCTGAATTCTCTCTTTTGCACTGTTGGGAAACAGTCAATAGGCCAGTGTCAGGTAGCTAGGTATTTGGGTCTGGCAGATGGTCCCTGTGGTTGGGTCCATTGTCCTTTGGGGATTTCCTGGTGACTTTCTTCCTGTAATACAAAAGGGGGAAAGCAAACCACTATGGGGTGGCTTCCAAAGAGAGTGCACCATAAAGATAAGCATCAACATGAGGTAACATACAGCAAAGGAAGGGAAAAACAAACTACACAAGGGGAGGTTTATGATGCGATAAAGTTAAGTATCAGGATGTGGCTAGAACAAGTTAAAGGATAATACATGCAGAATGTGGCTCCTGCAGAAATGGAGAGCCATAGGTGTCAGGTGTAGTTCACATAATAGGTTAGTCTTCTGCAAAGAAGAAACTTGGTTATCAATACAGACTGTAGGTTAGGAACATTTAAAGTGGAGAAAGACACAAAAGGGAAAAAAGAAAGAGAGAGAAAAAAACTTCTCTTAATTCACTGCAACACAATCACACACCTGTCTCATGAAATCTCAGTGGGACACGTGGTGGGCAGATGGGTGCTCTGTTTCCCTTCATCAGAGACAGAGTGGGAGGATGACGCTGCCACTGAACGCATCTCCCCAGCCTAGTATCACGAAGCAGGCCCAGCAGTGGGGACCCCTTCACTGGGTTGAGAGGGACCTCCATCACTAAGTAACATCCCTCACTTTGTAACATCTGTCCATCTCAGTGTTGGAGAGACACTGACCTAGCTTTTCAGAAATGCTAAATCTCAGGATGAAACTTGCCATGCAGCTATGAGTAGAACTCCAAAGCCTTTAGAAATTTGGGTACCCAGGAGGACCCCGTCCTGAAGGAGCCCCCAGAGCTTCAGTCCTGTTCAGGTCCCCCGCTGTGTCTCAGAGTCTCGCATCTGAGGCTCGGCAAAACCATGGAGGCTGCCTCAAGCAGACAGAGTCCCTGGCTGGCACCCAGGGATAGGATTTTTCTGAGGGAAAATAAGTTGTCTTTATCATGATTCCTTCTGCTTTAGCTCTAAATGATATTTGAGAGGTAGATATCATCTACATATATATATATGTATATATCTGATCAGATCAGATCAGGCACTCAGTCGTGTCTGACTTTTTGTGACCCCATGAATCGCAGCACGCCAGGCTTCCCACTCCATCACCAACTCCTGGAGCTCACTGAGACTCACGTCCATCGAGTCAGTGATGCCATCCAGACATCTCATCCTCTGTCGTCCCCTTCTCCTCCTGCCCCCAATCCCTCCCAGCAACAGAGTCTTTTCCAATGAGTCCACTCTTCGCATGAGGGGGCCAAAGTACTGGAGTTTCAGCTTTAGCATCATTCCTTCCAAAGAAATTCCAGGGCTGATCTCCTTTAGGATGGACTGGTTGGATCTCCTTGCAGTCCAAGGGACTCTCAAGAGTCTTCTCCAACACCACAGTTCAAAAGCATCAATTCTTTGGTGCTCAGCCTTCTTCACAGTCCAATTCTCACATCCATACATGACCACAGGAAAAACCATAGCCTTGACTAGACGAACCTTTGTTGGCAAAGTAATGTCTCTGCTTTTGAATATGCTATCTAGGTTGGTCATAACTTTCCTTCCAAGGAGTAAGCATCTTTTAATTTCATGGCTGCAGTCACCATCTGTAGTGATTTTGGAGCCCAGAAAAATAAAGTCTGACACTGTTTACACTGTTTCCCCATCTATTTCCCATGAAGTGGTGGGACCAGATGCCATGATCTTCCTTTTCTGAATGTTTAGCTTTAAGCCAACTCTTTCACTCTCCACTTTCACTTTCATCAAGAGGCTTTTGAGTTCCTCTTCACTTTCTGCCATAAGGGTGTTGTCATCTGCATATCTGAGGTTATTGTTATCTCTCCCGGCAGTCTTGATTCCAGCTTGTGTTTCTTCCAGTCCAGCGTTTCTCATGATGTACTCGGCATATAAGTTAAATAAACAGGGTGACAATATACAGCCTTGACGAACTCCTTTTCCTATTTGGAACCAGTCTGTTGCACCATGTCCAGTTCTAACTGTTGCTTCCTGACCTGCATACAAATTTCTCAAGAGGCAGATCAGGTGGTCTGGTATTCCCATCTCTTTCAGAATTTTCCACAGTTTATTGTGATCCACACAGTCAAAGGCTTTGGCATAGTCAATAAAGCAGAAATTGATGTTTTTCTGGAACTCTCTTGCTTTTTCCATGATCCAGCGGATGTTGGCAATTTGATCTCTGGTTCCTCTGCCTTTTCTAAAACCAGCTTGAATATCAGGAAGTTCACGGTTCATGTATTGCTGAAGCCTGGCTTGGAGAATTTTGAGCATCACTTTACTAGCGTGTGAGATGAGTGCAATTGTGCGGTAGTTTGAGCATTCTTTGGCATTGCCTTTCTTTGGGATTGGAATGAAAACTGACCTTTTCCAGTCCTGTGGCCACTGCTGAGTTTTCCAAATTTGCTGGCTTATTGAGTGCAGGACTTTCACAGCATCATCTTTCAGGATTTGAAATAGCTCAACTGGAATTCCATCACCTCCACTAGCTTTGTTCTTAGTGAGGCTTTCTAAGGCCCACTTGACTTCACATTCCAGGATGTTTGGCTCTAGGTCAGTGATCACACCATCGTGATTATCTGGGTCGTGAAGATCTTTTTTGTACAGTTCTTCTGTGTATTCTTGCCATCTCTTCTTAATATCTTCTGCTTCTGTTAGGTCCATACCTTTTCTGTCCTTTATCGAGCTCATCTTTGCATGAAATGTTCCTTTGGTATCTCTGATTTTCTTGAAGAGATTCCTAGTCTTTCCCATTCTGTTGTTTTCCTCTATTTCTTTGCATTGATTGCTGAAGAAGGCTTTCTTATCTCTTATTGCTATTCTTTGGAACTCTGCATTCAGATGTTTATATCTTTCCTTTTCTCCTTTGCTTTTTGCTTCTCTTCTTTTCACAGCTATTTGTAAGACCTCCCTGGACAGCCATTTTGCTTTTTTGCATTTCTTTTCTATGGGAATGGTCTTGATCCCTGTCTCCTGTACAGTGTCACGAACCTCATTCCATAGTTCATCAGGCACTCTGTCTATCAGATCTAGACCCTTAAATCTATTTCTCACTTCCACTGTATAATTATAAGGGATTTGATTTAGGTCATACCTGAATGGTCCAGTGTTTTCCCTACTTTCTTCAATTTAAGTCTGAATTTGGCAATAAGGAGTTCATGGTCTGAGCCACAGTCAGCTCCTGGTCTTGTTTTTGCTGACTGTATAGAGCTTCTCCATCTTTGGCTGCAAAGAATATAATCAATCTGATTTTGGTGTTGACCATCTGGTGATGTCCATGTATAGAGTCTTCTCTTGTGTTGTTGGAAGAGGGTGTTTGTTATGACCAGTGCATTTTCTTGGCAAAACTCTATTAGTCTTTGCCCTGCTTCATTCCGTACTCCAAGGCCAAATTTGCCTGTTACTCCAGGTGTTTCTTGACTTCCTCCTTTTGCATTCCAGTCCCCTATAATGAAAAGGACATCTATTTTGGGTGTTAGTTCTAAAAGGTCTTGTAGGTCTTCATAGAACCATTCAACTTCAGCTTCTTCAGCATTATTGGTTGGGGCATACACTTGGATTACTGTGATATTGAATGGTTTGCCTTGGAAATGAACAGAGATCATTCTGTCGTTTTTGAGATTGCATCCAAGTACTGCATTTTGGACTCTTTTTTGACCATGATGGCTACTCCATTTCTTCTGAGGGATTCCTGCTAGCAGTAGCATATATAATGGTCATCTGAGTTAAATTCCCCCATTCCAGTCCATTTCAGTTTGCTGATTCCTAGAGTGTCGACATTCACTTTTGCTGTTTCTTGTTTGACCACTTCCAATTTGCCTTGATTCATGGACCTGACATTTCAGTTTCCTATGCAATATTGCTCTTTACAGCATCGGACCTTGCTTCTATCACCAGTCACATCCACAGCTGGGTATTGTTTTTGCTTTGGCTCCATCCCTTCATTCTTTCTGGAGTTATTTCTCCACTGATCTCCAGTAGCGTATTGGGCACCTACTGACCTGGGGAGTTTCTCTTTCAGTATCCTATCATTTTGCCTTTTCATACTGTTCATGGGGTTCTCAAGTCAAGAATCCTGAAGAGGTTTGCCATTCCCTTCTCCAGTGGACCACATTCTGTCAAATCTCTCCACCATGACCCGCCTGTCTTGGGTTGCCCCACGGGCATGGCTTAGTTTCACTGAGTTAGACAAGGCTGTGGTCCTAGTGAGATTAGATTGACTAGTTTTCTGTGAGTATGGTTTCAGTGTGTTTGCCCTCTGATGCCCTCTTGCAACACGTACCGTCTTACTTGGGTTTCTCTTACCTTGGGCGTGGGGTATCTCTTCACAGCTGCTCCAGCAAAGCGCAGCCATTGCTCCTTACCTTGGACGATATGTGTGTGTGTGTGTGTGTGTGTGTGTGTGTATATATATATATATATATATATATGGAACTTGCAGGCAAAATCTATACTGCAGGATCAATTTATAAACATGCTATAATACTACACTGGATAAAGAAGTGAGACTGAATCGTTGTCTACTGTGTATCTTCATTGAAAATGATGTTTTTCAGGGAATTCTGCTTAATGGTATGTGACAGCTTGGATGGGAAGGAAGTTTGGGGCAGAATGGATACATGTATATGCATGGCTGAGTCTCTTTGCTGTCCACCTGAAACTATCACATTATTAATCAGCTATACACTAATTCAAAAAATTTTTTAATGTAATTTTTAAAAATGCTGTTTTATGGGACTTCCTTAATGGTCCAATGGGTAAGACTCTGTACTCCCAAGCATAGCACGTCATGTAACTAGATCCTACATGCCACAACTATGACTTCAGTTCAGTTCAGTTCAGTCCCTCAGTCGTGTCTGAGTCTTTGTGACCCCATGAACTGGAGCAGGCCAGGCCTCCCTGTCCATCACCAACTCCCGGAGTTCACTGAAACTCTCGTCCAACAAGTTCATGATGCCATCATGCCATCTCATCCTCTGTCGTCGCCTTCTCCTCCTGTCCCAATCCCTCCCAGCATCAGGGTCTTTTCCAATGAGTCTACTCTTCACATGAGGTGGCCAAAGAACTGGAGTTTCAGCTTTAGCATCATTACTTCCAAAGAACACCCAAGACTGATCTCCTTTAGAATGGACTAGTTGGATCTCCTACAGTCCAAGGGACTCTCAAGAGTCTTCTCCAACACCACAGTTCAAAAGCATCAATTCTTCGGTGCTCAGCTTTCCTTATAGTCCAACTCTCACATCCGTACATGACCACTGGAAAAACCATAGCCTTGACTACATGGACCTTTGTTGGAAAAGTAACGTCTCTGCTTTTTAATATGCTATCTAGGTTGGTCATAACTTTCCTTTCAAGGAGTAAGCGTCTTTTAATTTCATGGCTGCAGTCACCATCTGCACTGATTTTGGAGCCCAAAAACATAAAGTCTGACACTGTTTCCACTGTTTCCCCATCTATTTCCCATGAAGTGATGGAACCAGATGCCATGATCTTAGTTTTTTGAATGTTGAGCTTTAAGCCAACTTTTTCACTCTCCTCTTGCACTTTCATCAAGAGGCTCTTTAGTTCCTCTTCATTTTCTGCCATAAGGGTGGTGTCATCTGCATATCTAAGGTTATTGATATTGCTCCTGGCATTCTTGATTCCAGCTTGTGCTTCTTCCAGCCCAGCGTTTCTCATCATGTACTCGGCATATAAGTTAAATAAGCAGGGTGACAATATGCAGCCTTCACGTACTGCTTTTCCTATTTGGAACCAGTCTATTCCATGTCCAGTTCTAACTGTTGCTTCCTGATCTGAATATAGGTTTCTCAAGAGGCAGGTCATGTGGTCTGGTATTCCCATCTCTTTCAGAATTTTCTACAACCTAGTACAGCCTAAATAAATAAACAAAACAAAAATTGGTGTGTTTTAGTGATCTATGGTTTGCAGCACAGCAGATTTTTTTTTTTTTCTTTTAAGGAAGCTGATGATGCAGTTTTATGTGCAAGACCAGGCATGACTTTTCATAGAAGTGCATTTCCAAAAGGGGTCAGGGTGCCATGTTGAGTTTCAAGGGAGTTTCTTGCCATGGTTCCTCAACAGTGGGACATGGCCCTTGTCAGGAATTGCACAATTGCAGTGGCTTATTTTTCCTTGGCAAGGTCTAAAGATGAGTCCTTTGCAGCTATGTTAATCCTGGAGATAGCGCCCAGGGGCATCTCTGTACATCAGGGAAGGGTCCTGTTGCTTCAGCAAGGATGTCACCCACCCAGGAAACCATGGGGTGGCTCACCAGAAACCAGAGATGAGTTCATATAGGGTAGAGGGAAGGGTTAGTTTTAGGTCAAGTCTACATGAACTGTTAGTTTTCCCAGGCTCAAAGCCAAACAAGGCCATGTGGATTGTGGCTGCTTCATGCCTGGGCTGAGAGGTAACTCATGGTTTCATTCTTTAAAGGGAAGATAAATGCTGTGTCCCCAAACCCTTAACCTGTGAGTAGGAAATTGAGGCAGGCTCTTTCCAGCAAAGTACCTCAGTTCTTCAGGCAAGAAGGGGTGTCCCAGTCCTACAGATAAGGTTTTGAAGAGCAAAGCCCTTCACATCTACAACTCCACAAACAGGTGTTCTCACCACGGAGCCCTGGGTGTTAATGGGCAGAGGCCGTTGTCCCCAGTTCCCTTGTCCTTTGGACGGGGCCGGCGCCATGGCTTCTGACAGTCACAAGGGGACCTACCCTGAGAAGGGGACCAGGGCTGGGCCAAATCTGTCCTCCCCCACTGACACTTTTACTAGTTTCTTATTTGAACTTGTCCCACAATTGTATTTTGCAATGAGCCTTGCTCAGTAGCTGGCCACTTTTATTCAAATTACCTCTTTGAATTCTAAACAAACCCGCCAGGTAGGTATGACCCAAGGTTTATACAAGATGGTCCTGAGGACTAGAAAGCCATGTCTGAGGCCACAGGCAAAACTGACTTAAAAAGTCAATTAAAATTGGCTGCAAATCCAACAAAAAGATGTGTCCAAGGCCGCAGTCTACTAAGTGGCAGTGATGTAACTTGCAGCAAAATCGACCTCTCTTTCAATGTTCCTGCCTGCCTCCTGAGTCACCAGTGTCCTGAGAGCTTTACCAGGACATTCTTCTATAATGGAAAGCTCAAATAGCGCTGTCAAATGCCAGCTACCTGGTGCTAATGAGATCAGAATTGGGCGGGGCACAACCTTTTAAGAATGATGGGGACTTCCCTGGTGGTCCAGTGGTTAAGAATCTGCCTTGCAGCGAAGGGATGTGGATTCAGTCTCTGGCTTGGTCACTAGGATTCCACATCAAAGAAAGAAAGTGAAGTCGCTCAGAGTGTCTGACTCTTTGCGACCCCATGGACATTGGGCCACCATGCTCCTCTGTCCCTGGAATTTTCCAAGCAAGAATACGGCAGTGGGTTGCCATTTCCTTCTCCACATGCCATGAGACAACTAAGCCAATGTGCTGAGATGAATATCCTGCATACCGCAACTAAGACCTGAAGTAAATATATGTTTTTAAATCCCTTTGTAACACGGCAGCTAGGTGACACACCCAGAGGCGCCATGACAATTTAAAGGCTGACCATAAAGGTCAAAAAGTAGGTGCTGACCCAGTTCCTGGAAATCCCCATCCTTTCTGCAAAATAGCTGGAATACTCCTCCCACTCATTAGCCTATGAAATAACCCACCCATATAAACACTGACAGCCCCATACCCTGGTGCTGGGCTTGCTTTCCAAGATGGCCCACACTCCCCGTGTAGCGCGTTTCCTCCCTGGATTGACCTTCCTTCACCATGACTCGCTCTTGAGTCCTTGCCTGTGCGAAGCCAAGTCCCCACATTTGGTGGCCATCCCAGGGAGTTGGACGTGACCTGGGATGCGACCATCCTCTCTCACCCCACTCTCTTTCGCGCAACACTGGTGCTATCTCATCCAGCCTCAGAAATCACTGGAGCATTAAAAGAGCACCATCTTTTCAGTTTGTTCATTGTTTCCTTTGCTGTGCAGAAGCTTTTCAATTTGATGCATCCTACACTTTAGCTTTGTTTTTGTGGCTTGTGCATTTGGTGTCAAGTTCAAAACCATCCTTGTGGAGACCCATGCCAAAGAACTGTTCTCCTATGCTTTCTTTTAGGAGTTTTGTGGTTTCAGGAGTTTTGTGGTTTTTGTAAACCTTTAATCTATCTTGCGTTGAATTTTGTGTATGGTATAAGAGATCTTACTTGCCCAACCAGGGATGCAACCTGTGCCCCCTGCATTGAAAACTTGGAATCTTAACCACGGGATTGTCAGGGAAATTCCAATTGTAATTGCTAATTTGTCTGTCTCTCTGATGATTCCTGTAAGTTTTCTTTAAGAATTTTAAAATTCCTTTGCTAAGTACATTCTGATTCAGTATTCATATGTATTCTTGATGAATTAAACATTTTATCATTAGGATAAATATCAGCTCTCTATATTTGGTCCTTGTCCTAAAAATTACTTGATTGTGCTGTGCTTAGTCACTCAGGCATGTCTGACCCTTTGTGACCCCATAGACTGTAGCCTGCCAGGCTCCTCTGACCATGGGGATTCTCCAGGCAAGAATACTGAAGTGGGTTGCCATGCCCTCCTCTAGGGCATCTTCCCAAACCAGGGATCAAACCAGGTCTCCCACATAGGAGGCAGATTCTTTACCATCCTACCCACCAGGATGCCTGTCAATTAACCAATACAGCCTACCATGTTTTCTTTAAATTAATGTTTCCATAGCATATCTGTCGGCTCAACAGTAAAGAATCTGCCTGAGATGCAGAGACATGGTTTTGATCCCTGGGTCAGGGAGTTTCCCCAGAAGAGGGCATGGCAACACACTGCAGTAATCTTGACTGGATGATTCCATGGGGTTCTCAAGAGTGTTGGACATGACTGAGAGTCTAAACAATGACCACAGCATATCTGTTTCCATCATTTCATTTTAAATCCACTTGCCTTTATATTTGATGTCTCAAGTGGGTTTTTTATAGTTAGTTTATATCTGATTCTTGTTTTGTTTGTTTTGTTTGTTTGTTTGTTTTACTGAAATGACCATCTCTCTCCTTAAGATAGTGTCTAGAATCTTAGCATCAGACTTTATCCCATCAAGCTGAGCCAAAATTCCATCTAGTATAATAGACTTCGTTTTTCAGTTTTTCAGAGCAGTTTTAGGATTGAATGAAAAGCACAGAGTTTTTAGGCAGGCTACACAGGCAGGCTACAGTCCATGGGGTCACAAAGGGTCAGCACCTCCACAGTCCACAGAGTAGCAGAGTCGGACACAACTGCAGTGACTTAGCACACAGGCACACATCCCTTATCCCAATGCCCATTGCTGGTTTTCTGTCCAGAAGTGAAGATGCCTGCACTCTCTGAACTTTGACCCCACTCTCCTCGACTCAGAAGGATTGATGGTCTGTTTGGGTTCTTGTTGCCTGAGCTTTAGGCCTGGAAATCTGTCGAGGCTGGAGATGTCATAAGTCTCACTTCACTTGTTTTCTTTTCTTTTTTTATAAATGGTTAAGCACATAACATTTAATTAGCAAATTCATTAATTTGGCTGTCTTGGACCTTAATCATGGCAGGCAGGATCTTAGTTGTGGCATGTGGGATCTAGTTCCCCGACCAGGGGTGGACCCAGGCCCCCTGTGTTGGGAGCACAGAATCCCAGCCACCAGACCACCAGGGATGTCCCTCACCTCACTTGTTTTCTTCTCTCCTCAATTACGGTCCTGTACTGCTTGTGCCAGAGTCTGAATCAGTAGTTTCGCAGGATTTGCCTGGTTCCTTAGTTGTGTACTGTAGGAGGGCAGTATACAGTCCCATCACAGTCCATTTATTTTTTTAATGCTGAATTCTGGGGTCCAAGCTCATGTCTTTGAGGGCACGCCCTTTCTTCCTGAGATAATCAGGTAAACCACTCCCCTCACCTCAGCAACATTCCTGTTCTCTCCTGGAGCTGCATGTTCCTGAATGATGCCCCTTGCTTTAGTTATGCTGAAGATCCCAGTCCCTTCGAGCTTTCCTGTTATTTTCCTGCACGTTTCAGGGGCAGTGATGCAGGTTCTATGAGCAGGTTTCCGTCACTCTGGCTCATTTTGCTTCCCTCACTTTCCCTCCTATCCTCTTTCTATATCCTCAGCCTGTCTCATCTTGTGGAGGGAAAACTGCTAAAGGAGAGGTAACCCAGCTCCAAGGTAGTGTAGATGGTGACTCCAGTGAGCTGCCTGTACCACCTCATTTATTTTACCCAGCAGCTTCAGCGGGAGGTAAGACCTTAGAAACAGGAGCTCTGTCCACTCTGCTCAGAGGGGCTCAGGGGTGGAAGTCTCCTCTGATGGACCATGGGAGGAAGGAAGCAATGGAAACCACGTGGCTGCCAGTCATCAGGGCTTCCCAGAGACCCACCATCATCACCCAGGGTCTCCGGGGAAGCTCTTCCCTGAGCCCTGCCATCTCTGGGACTGGCTGCCTCCTGAGACTCCCCGGCTCCCCAGTCCTCTGCCCACCACCAACCCCCACTCCAGGCTTCCCAGCCCTGGCATTTGGGGCTGCCCTTCTTGCTCTGTGTTTCTTAGCTTCTGTTCATTTCTCCCACCAGCTGTGTCTCTGTGTGTGTGTTACTGCAGGGTTGCAAAAACACGTTGTCCACATCATGCTAACGCAATCTCAGCTGCAGTCTGTTGGTCAAGTTTTGGTGAAGAAACTGAAATTTTCCACAACTGTCTTGTGTCTGTTTGCTTGGGGGGCGGGGGGGGGGGGGGGGGCGGTATGTTCTCCAAAGGTTCTGCAACCCAGGAAAAGTTACTTCAGAGTGTAGACACCCACAGACCATTCCTGAGGGGCTTTCTGCGGGTATCTCCCATCTTTTTCTTCTTCATTTGTCCACATTTGGTTGTGAGTCAGTCAGGGTTCTCCACAGACATAACCCATTTCTTTAAGGAATCATCTCACACCTTTATGAAAGTAAGTCCCAAACAAACAAACGTTTTGGCAAGTCCCCAAACAAACAAACAGATCCAGTGCCAGTGCGGTAGACCAACAGGACTCAGGGAGGAGCTGATGCTGGAGTTCAAATCTGAAGGCTGGCTGCTGACAGAATTCCTTCCCTTTGGGGGGAAGTCAGTCTTTGTTCAGGCCTTCAACTGATTGGATGAGGCCCACCCATGACACACAGGGGTAATAATAACCTGCTTTACCAAAGTCCACTGATTTAAATGTAGGTCTCATTTCCAAACATCCTCACAGGAACATCCAGAATGACGTCTGGCCAAATATCCGGGCAGCAAGGCCCAGCCGCGTCCGTACCTGAGATGAAGCACCACAGGGAGGTTCTCAGATTCGCTCTTCTCTGTCTTGTCTCCCTTTTCCTCACAGTGTGGGTTTCCAGCCGTTACAAGCTTTGAGATGGACAGCATTTGTGGTCCTGTAGAGGTGAGGGGACACATGGGAGTGGTCCTCCATCCCTCCTGTCTGGCCCATTTACCCATTTTAAAATGAGACCTAAAGGGCTCTTTTTATTACAAACCCTGCATTTTGTCTTTGCCAATTTTCAATTGAGGCAGAGCTTGCACAGAGTGAGGAGCACAGATCCTGAGTGTCCAGCTGGAACCAGCATCCCTGTCAAATTATGGGATGGCTCCATCCAGCCCCAAGTGACCTTGACCTCCTCCCCTCCTCCTCTCCAACCCTCTCCTGCTCATCTTGTCTGCAGAACTCTGTGGAAGCTTGGTGAGGAGGTCAGGACACATTCTCAGCAGTGCAAGGACCTCCAGCTTTGTATTCCAGTAGTTCTGATAAGTTCCCATAGTGTAATGTCAGTAGTTCTCAAGTAACATGGTTTTACATTGTAGTTTACCTTTAAATAACATTTACCCTCATCTTCACTGAATGGTGGGCATTAGTCCCTTGGACTACAAGGAGATCCAACCAGTCAATCCTAAGGGAAATCAACCCAGAATATTCATTGGAAGCCTAATACTGAAGCTCCAATGCTTTGTCCACCTGATGCAAAGAGCCAACTCATTGGGAAAGACCCTGATCCTTGGAAAGATTGAGGGCACAAGAAGGAGGTGGTAGAGGATGAGATGGTTGGATGGCATCACAGTCTCATGGACATGAATTTGAGCAAACTCCGGAAGATAGTGAAGGACAGAGGAGCCTGGAGTGCTGCAATCCATGGGGTCACAGAGTTAGACATGACTGGGAAAGCAACTTAACAATAACAAGAACAACAACAGTGACCTCTGGGAGGGGGAAGGGACCACGAACTTGTCTGTGTTTGGCTCCTGACAGGTACTCCATAAAGTCTGTTTCCTCAGTGACTATGGAGCCAATACTGAGAACCAAGGAGGGCTTGGTCGTTTACTGGGCTCAGATTACGCATGTGGCCTCTGCAGCAGGGAGCTGGAGGCACCACTGGGGTGGCAAAGGGAGCCCAGGGTGTCCTGCATTATTTTCTGCTATTCTCAGCCTGTGAATCACCAGTGTTGTGGACAGACTGCCCCTTGTGGGTCTGATGCACTCAGGAAGGTCTGAAAAAAGAAAAAAAATAGAGGCTGTTTGCTTAGGAGACCTAAAACTTAACAGCACACTCTCCCTACCATGGTGTCAGGTAGGGAGAGAATGCATGGGGGGCCTAGGCTTTTCCTTTTGTTCAGGTATAGTGTTGGGGATCTGGGATTTCAAGGATGCTGCTGCTGCTGCTAAGTCGCATCAATCATGTCCGAACTCTGTGTGACCCTTAGAAGGCAGCCCACCAGGCTCCCCCGTCCCTGGGATTTTCCAGGCAAGAACACTAGAGTGGTTTGCCAGTGTATTCTCCATTCAAGGATGCACTATTCGTGAATTTAAAACATACGATGGAGAATTTAAAGTGTAGGAAGAGAAACCAACAAACAATTGACCCAAATGGTCAGTTAAAGAAATCAACCAAGGTGTCTAAAACAAAGGAGCCTGGGGAGGTGGCCTGGCCCTTCCTCTGGCGTTTTCTGGAGTTCTGTGAGTCAGTCTAGCAAATCATCCAACCTGAAGCGGGTGGTACTGGGATTCCTGAGTTTGTAGCCAAGTCGGGCAGAAGTGTGGGGGAGCTGGGGACCCAAGAGTTGGCATCTGAGGTGGGGACAGTCTTGTGGAACTGGGATCATACCTGTTAGGTTGCCCCTCCTTTTGGGGTGGTTAGTGTCAGAACTGAGCTGAAGCCCTGGACACACAGTTGGTGTCAAGAAAGGAAAACACACAAACAAAACCCTCTCAGCCAGGACCTGTGAACCCTCTGTAAACTTAGTTTTAAGCAAGCGCTCTCGACTTCCACCTCCTGTCTTTCTGGCTCAACCCTTTTTAGATGAAAAACCTAGAATCCTTGACCTGATGTGGCTAAACCCCTTCCCACGCCCCCGGATTCAACCTGTTTTCAGGATGCCTCATGCACAGTGGATCCTGTCTCCCCACGGGCCCTGCTTGGACGCCTCCTTCCCCTCCGCTTGCCTTCACTCCCCACGACTGCTTCACGCAGCACCTCCTCCAAAGCTCCTGTCAGCTCCCCACGCCCACTCTCAGCTGAGAGACATCATGCCAGGTTTTCAAAGAAAATCAAAGCAACCAGAAGTGAATTTCCCCAGTTGTGGCCCCCTGGTGTGTACACGTCTGTGCCCACGTGTGGCATGGGATTCTCTCCAAGCTCCCTGGACACCTTCCTGTCTCTTCTCCCTGCTCCCCTTTCCCAGTCCCCACCACCTCCTTTTTCTTTCAGTATCTTTGGAGAGATTCTGAGTGGTTTCTGTTTCATGATGGCTCATCTTTGTCCAGGTGAAATATTCCTGTGATATTTTTCTTAATTTATTGTATTTAACTGCTTGCTTTATACTGATTTTGTTTGTTTTTTAATTTGTTCTGGCTCTTAGCTGTTGCATGCAGAATTTTTAGTTGTGACACGTGAACTCAGTTGTGGCATGTGGAATCTAGTTCCCTGTCCATGGATCGAACCTGTGCCCCAACATTCTGAGCTCAGAGTCTTAACCACCTGACCTCCAGGGCTGTCCCTGTACAATCTACTTTAAAGAGGTTTTGTAAGGGGTAGACAGAATTGGGTTCCAGGCTATAGGGATTTCTTCCTATGATGAATGATTGTTACTATGAATACCTTCTTTCAATGGGTAACCAATGAGAATAACACAAATGGACCATCCCCAATCTCAGAACCAGATTCACAACTGCTGCCTCCTAAGCAGACTGCTTCCTACCAGTGTGGCGCCTCATGTGATGGTTAAGTTAGCACATCTCTTCTACTTCCTGAAGCTGAGCTTCCTGTGTTATACAGCAGCTTCCCACTAGCTAGCTGTTTTATATATGGTGGGTTTATAACAGTCCTTTACCTTCACTTCCTGAATCCAGTCTATATACAGCTACTGAGTTATTTCCAGATTACAAACTTGACAATGTTGTTTTCTCATTTAAAGTCCTTCAGTTTCTTCTCTTTGCTTACAAGACAAATTCAAATATCCAAACCTGAGTCTACATATCCTACAGTGTTTCCTTTTTCTTTAGCCAAAGGACACATGACTTCCCAAATTCACACTGCAATCCATACCTTTCTATCTTTGCCTATGATCTTCCTTTTTCCAGAACTGGCTTCACCACTGTGTGTGTGTCTGCCTCATAAATACTGACTCATCCCTTAGACCATAAATCAAAAACTGACCTCACAGCAAAGATTTCTCAACCTCTACCCCTGCTGCCACCCCCACACCATAGGAACAGGAACAGCCCTTCCTTCCTTTAAGATCCCTCCTCCTCACTGCAGTGAATAGTAATGAACTATTACAGTGTGGATCTGTTTGATCCAGTTGAAAGCCCCTGGCATTCTGGGAGCACATTTTGCTCATTTTGTACCTGATTCTGCCTAGAAACTGGAAATCGCAGGAGCAGAGGAAATGGGTCTCAGGAAGAATGGTGCTGAGCCAAGCTGCCCTGTGCCTGGAAAGGGGGCCAGGAGAGTGCTAGAAACTGAGAACCAGGTGATGCCCAAAGGGACCCATCTGACTGTTTCCTATCTTGGTGTAATTTCTCTCACTTGAGTGCTTTGCCCAGAAACTTCAAGGATGTTAGATTACTATACTCATGTAACATGAAACAGGAGGATAAGCCTACATTCTGAGTAACTGACTTCCTTTTATTAAGCAGGAGGGACAAACATATTTTCCCCAGAGGCAGATAATTTGGCTTTTACTTAGTGCAGGAAGTATCTTTTTGCTAAGAAACCATTCATCAGAGCCTACTGTCAGCAGGTGGGAGCCCTGGGCTCCGATGCTGTAGCATCTCAGAGTTGGAGGGACCTAAGTGATCATCGCATTTTCCAGATGAGAAAACTAAGGTCCAGAAAAGAGAGGGTACTTCCCAGGGGTCCAGAGGCAAGTGGCATCTCTGGAGCCACAGCCCCGGTTTCCTGACTCTAAAATTGGTGTTTTCTCAGTTAATCCTAAGACTCATTAATGACACTCTTTCATGGAGGAAATGTCTAGAGTTCTGAATAATAATCAGAAGAGAAATCAGAAAATAAAAGGAGATTAAAAAGGTGACATTAAGCAATGTTGTGCTATTTCCTTTTATGGACACTTCTTAATATTATTGTCAACGTATTTTTGTCATTTTCAACCTAAATCATTTTTTGTCTCCCTATTTCAAATGCACCTGATGAAGCACCCTCCACAGACCAAGGTACTGAAGACCCCAAGAGTCTTCACCTCTTCTCAGCTGAGTTCGTAACTTCCCTGCCCCTGCCCCCTGCTTGCCTGCTGATGCGATGGTTAAAGCGCACGTCTAGCTATGATTTACAGTGTTGTCTCCCCAGACAGATTTTCTCTTTTTCTTGCTGGCATGCCGCCCTATTTCTTCTTGATTTCCTCCCTTCTGCAGGGGGATCTGACCATCTGAGCCCTAAGGCCGTGCCACGGTGTCACAGAGAGCTGTTCTCCACCTTCTATCCCCTCCTGTCCTCAGTGTTCTGGCACTGCAGCGCTCGGACCCTCCAACACCCTCCACTCGCCCAGCAGCTCAGCTCTCAGGGGGTCTGCGGTGACTGGCTCCCTGAGCTTGCTGAGAGGCAGGGGCAGTGATGAGTTCCCCTCATTTTGCAGCCTCGCTTTCCCTCCAGTCTCTGCCAATGAGCCAGGCCTGGGTACAGAGGCCCCGGGCGTCAGGAGCTGGCCCTTGGGTCCCTGCCAGAAGGCACCGCGTGTCCGCAGGTGCCCACTCAGTGATTCTCTGGTTCACTAGCGCCCAGTGATGGGAACACGGCGGGCCATCAGGGCGCCTCCAGGAACAGGCCCTGGAGGACGAAGGAGGCTCCTCAGGCCCTGCTGCCTACAGGAGAGAGAGAAGGTGAGTGAGCGAAGCTGAGGGCCTGGGCGGATGGGTCTCGGCTGCGGGGACCCCAGGCGGGAGCCCGAGGACCAAGCGAGCGGCCGTCCTCCCCCAGTCCCTGCTCTGCGTCGGGCCCCCGCGCCTCTCGGAATCGTCTGGAGCCACGCACCTCAGAATCGAGGGGCCCTGGGGGTCAGCTCACCCAGCTGTGGCATCTCGCCTACGAGGGCGCGGAGACTGCGCGAAGGGACGTGACCTGTAGTCGGAGGCGGAGCCGGGACCGGAGCCCGGGTCCAAAGCCTCGGTCCAGCGTCATCTTTCCACACGACATCCCAGAGGTGTCTGAGGCTGCTTCTGAGCGAGCGAGGGGGCTGCGGGACGGGACACGCGCGCTGGCGGGCCCCAGCTTTGCATCCAGCCGGGGCTCAGTCCTCCTGACCTCGGTGTGGTCCTGCTCCCCGCGGAGGGAACGGCCGCTCGAGGTCGCCCCCCGGAGGCTGTCTGAGGCAGCAGGGAGGGTCCCGGGGCAGTCCGCACGGAGAGGGTCCTGGGGCGCTCTGCACAAAGCTGCGTGGTGCCGCCCGACGCCGGACACACTTCCGGGCGCAACCGACGCTCATGGCGGTCGACCACGGCCCAAGACCCAAAGCCGCCCGTGCGCACGTGGGATGGTGCCTCCCCCAGACCAACCAGAGCGTCGGGATCTTGAAGGGTCCCTTCTTGTTCTCACTGGAAGCAGGACCCCGAGACTGGAGTGTGTGCAGAGGCGGGCAGGACGGGGGCCGGGGTTCCTGAGCCCCTGATTCAGGAGCCATGAGTGAGGCCCCTCGGGGTCCAGCGCAGAAGGCGTGGGAGCCCGGGCTCAGATGGGAGAAGTCTGGGTACAGACGAAGAAGGAGAAGAATCCCATGTTCCTATGGTTCTGTCAAAGGTGCTTCTTGTTTCAGCAAGGAAAGATGAATAGAAAAATGGGTAAAATCTAAGAGATAAAAATAACCAAAAAACATTTAAAAAAATATTCAAACTCAAACAATTTTTTTAATATATTAAAACAAAAAAGAAAATACTCCTTCATTCAATTTGGAAAAATTGAAAAAATTCTTAAAACTACTAGTAATGGGAATATTGACTGTCAAATATACTTTTTAACATTGTCAGTAAGAGGATAAAGTGGAACAACAGTTTCTAGCATGGGCAATTGGGAAAAACCCATTAAAACTTGAAAAATGCATATATGTATATATATATATATATGGAGATTCCACTTGTAGGAATTTATACAAAAGTAAGTGTTAAATAAATTTCTCAAGATATATATATATATATATATATATATATAGTCATACAAATTTATGAGGCAAATTCATTTGAACAGATATAAAATTTTTCCAAGATAATATTTAAGTGGTAAAAACACATTGGCATTGAGTGTGAAGTAAGATTCTATGTTTTAAATTAAAAATAAATATTTACACAATTTCATTTGCAAAGGAAAAGAGCTGAAATATTCTGAATTGTAGGTAGTAGTTATAAGTGAAGGGTGTGCCTATGGGTTTTTAAAAAACCTTTCATTTCTGCATTTACTTATGACCTGAAATTTTGTGTGTTTTTAGTTGAAACTTCCTGATGTGTATTAATTTTTTATAATCAGAAAAACTGTGATAGATTTAAATGAAAGTAAACATTAAAATTAAAATCCTAGAAATAATTGGGCATATTTCTCCACTAATTTTTAACCAATACAAACTCTTTCTTCCTTTAACGTGGATTCTCTGCTACTGCTACTGCTACTGCTAAGTCACTTCAGTCGTGTCCAACTCTGTGCAACCCCATAGACGGCAGCCCACCAGGCTCCTCTGTCCCTGGGATTCTCCAGGCGAGAACACTGGAGTGGGTTGCCATTTCCTTTTCCAATGCATGAAAGTGAAAAGTGAAAGTAAAGTCGCTCAGTCGTGTCCGACCCTCAGTGACCTCATGGACCCTTCCAGGCTCCTCCATCCATGGGATTTTCTATGCAAGAGTACTGGAGTGGGGTGCGATTGCCTTCTCCGGTGGATTCTCTAGGAAGATTATAACCCACCACCATTCTGGATTTTCCTTTCAAGTAGCCCTGAAGATCCAATCAACTGGGCTCTTAATCTTTTCTAAGGAACCTCCTCACCCACAAGGGGCTGCTGGCCTTACCCTCCTTTTGTGACAGCTGGACTCCCGCCCTACCACTGGCTTTGGATGCTCCAGCCTCTGCCTCACGGGGACGCCGCCTCCACAGATGTGGGCACAGGAGGGCCTCAACCCCAGATCTGAAACCCCAGGTCTAAGCAAACCCAAGGCGAGCGACAGCTGGGGCTCAGAGAGCAAGAAAGGACGGAGCAGTCACACTCCTCCTGCTGATGCAGGTGCAGGGCCCTGGAGTAGGAGGTTGTGTCTACTCTGGTCCTGGAGGCCCTGAGCTCCTTGGACTTGTGATTGTGTCCTTGATCCTTCCCACCAGGCCTTCTAGGACCTCCGTTCCGGGACAATGAGGCTCCTCCGTGTTTTCCTCACCACTCTCTCGATCCTCTTCCAGGTACTGCCTGGTAAATACCAGCCACGAAGCCCTTTCTTATCATTACTTGGTTTTTCCTTCCCTAAGTCAACCATCATCAGAAAGTAAAGCTTGACAGAGCTACTAATAGGTCACTTCCACACTCAAAAGTAGGCATTGAGTGATTAGAGAATTCTTTCCAAAGCATGTTGTTGTGTCTTCATGACCTTAAACGTCTTATTGGTGGTAAACTTCTCCCTCCTCTCAATTCCCTGGAATAATCTAGATGATTTGTGAACTAAGTCAGTTGAATCACTTGGCTGGTATAACCCAGTATGAGACAAACTTCCTTTATTCAAGCCCAGACCGGAGACCTCTTGCCACACGTCACGGTGTGACCTTGAGTTCCACTGGACAAGGCTTCCATCTGACAAGCCTATGAGAGCTGGGTGGGTTTTGCATGATGGGGAGGTGGGGTGACTGGTGAGGCATATGGGGCAGTGGTTACTGACCCTGCAGTTAACACCCAGTGTTCCTGTGGCAGGAAGGGTATGTGTGTGTGTATATATATGTATATATATATATATATATATATATATATATGTATTTTTTTTTTTTTGGCTGTGCTGGGTCTTCGTTGCTGCATGGGCTTTTCTCTAGTTTTGGAGAGTGCAGGCTACTCTCCAGTTGCAGGGCACAGGTTTCTCGTTGCAGGGGCTTCTCACTGTGGAGCCCGGGCTCCGGAGCACAGGCTCACGGTGGTGTCTCAGGGGCTTAGTTGCTCCCACACATGGGATCTTCTCGAACCAGGTTCATCAGCAACACTGACATCTTACATCAGAACAGACAGTGAGGGATATGAGGGGGATGTTTGCTATTGGTGTTTAGCTGGGAAAGAAGGGGATCCCAGTCAGATGGTGAGACCCCCAGATTTCCTCATGGGACTTCCACGAGGCTTCATATAAATGTCTTTTCCTTTTCCAGACAGCACTAGGGTGCTCAATTTTGAAAGACCCTGCCATCTTCGGGGTGGAATCCGCCTGAAGCAAGGGACACCGAGCTGTGAGGCCTTCAGAGGACCCTGCCAGGCATTCACTGTTTGCTGCAAAATAAAGCCTAGCTGATGGAGGCAGCCCAGCTGAGGAACCCGGCGAGTGACCCTGAGCAGGTCTCCTCTTGTGCAAATAAAAGCAGACAGTTCTCATATCTACACAATCGAGTGTTTTATCATTAGGACTGATGTTGTTTTCCATGGCAGGGTAGGCAGTGGGAGGGAGACAGTTATTATGCTTTAAATTCTTACCTGGAAAATTCCATGGACAGAGGAACCTGACAGGCTACAGTCCATGGGGTTGCAAAGAGTTCTGCATGACTGAACACAAATGTTGCAACAGTGTTTTCATTCACAGAGCAAATGTGACTCTTAAGCCACTTCAGCCAGAGGCTGGAGTCCTGAGAGAGGTGCGATCATGTGGTGTCTTCCTTGTTCACGTGTCTTGTCCAAGGTGTGGCCCCGTCTGTAGTTTGCTGAGTAGGCTGCCTCTCCATACAGGTGTCACTCTCCTCCCTCTGGGGAGGGAACACGCCTTGACAGGACCACAGCTCTCTGCAGTTTACAGAGCAGGTTTAGGGTGGGAGGAGGGAGATAGGATGCATGGTGCCCAGGAAGCGGGGGACAAAGAGGAAGGACAAAAGACACAAACATTCTTCCAAAACCTGAACAATATCACGGGAAAGAGAGTGTGACTGGCATTGTGGTGATGTGACGAGGACCACTTCTATAACTGGGTCCCAATCAGTGATGAGTGGGCTTCCCTGGTGGCTCAGAGGGTAAAGAATCTGCCTGCTATGAAGGAGACCCAGGTTTCATCTCTGGGTTGGACAGAACCCCTGGAGGAGGAGACAGCAATCCACTCTAGTATTCTTGCCTAGGAAATCCCATGGACAGAGGAGCCTGGTGGGCTACAGTTCATGGGGTCTGGAAGAGTCAGACACCACTGAGCAACTAACACTTTCATTTGACTTTCAATCATGAATAATTAAAGAAAATTCAGAACAGGTTAGCAGATGAACAACCAGTGTACTGTTTCTGGCTTCTTTGTTTTGCCTCAGGTTTTATTTTTTTTAATTCCTCAGCCAAAGTCACATATTTCAAGCCTCAGCATCATCATAAATTATAATAACTGGTAATGAAAGTCACTGTGTTGTTCTTTATAAAAATTATCCTGCTTATTCTTGCAGGTTTTCCATTTACAGGGAATTTTAAAATCAGCTTGGTCAATATAAAAATATTTTTAAATCTTAATTTCTAGATTATCACTAGTGTATGGAATGTCATAAGCCAATTTATCATTTTTTTTAAAATGTTTAATAATTTTCGCTGGATTCTAATCCTTGAGGAAGGAGACCAGTAGAACAGCCTGCAGTAATAAAGAATTCAGTATCAGAGTCAGATTCCTGATTCCAACTTTAATTTAACCACATACAAACTCGAACACCACACTGAATATCTCTAGTCTTATTTTTTCCCCATGGATACCATTAGGGATGATATTAGCATTGGTATAAGGTAAGACTAGTTTACTTCTGGTTGTAGGAAGGCCATCATAATCACATTCAATACGCTTCACTTGGTGGGTTCTGATTAATTGCATAAATGTAGGATGAGTAATCAGTCATCATCTTGAGATGAGAGGGAAAATACAAGAATTCTTGAGTCAGTCACTCTGATGACATTTGTTACAGAAAAATGCTTCATTCAGAATAAAGGAGATTATTTCTTATGAGAAGCCCAAGATTTTCTGGGTGAGAAAAAACTGAAATCTCACCCCCAGCTGCTGAGACTTAAGTTAGGGACGGCTCAGCCAAAGCCCAGGGACAGAGGAGAGAAACAGCAGGTTAAGGAAAACCAGGAGAAGGGTGCCTGGATGTCTGTTAGCATCACTGACGCCATCTTGGGCTCATGCAGCTCCCACCGTCCTTCTGCTGACCCTGCCCGGAACTGGCCTGTGCAGTGAATCACGTCTCTGTCGTCAGGGGCTTGTAGTTAATAGATATTGTTTAATAACCATTAGGACGAGGCAGCCTCTATGCTCTATTAGTCCCCAAACAATGAGGACAACCTTCCCTGATGTATACCCATGTGACTAGTTACCCTTTCACAAATCTTAGGAAAAGAGATTCCTATTTCCAACCCCCCACCTGTGTACACCAGGTTAGCAACAAAATAGCCCCAGTGGCTCCTCAGAGGCTCCTCAGAGGGAGGAGTGAGCTGTGAAAGCTTTGGAGTCCTGCTCTGTGAGTAAGTAAGGTGCTCCCCCCATCTTGGTAAAAAACGGACTTATTGATTATACCCAGCGGCCTCCTCATTTTTTGGTCTCAAGATGCCATCTCAGGTTGGTGAGATGTTTTCATTCCTTCTGTCCTTCATCAGGGACACTAAGCCCCTGTCCCAAACTTGTTTTGATTCAGGCTTTGGCTAAGGAGCAAAGCCCTTCGACTTTCACTTACCCTGGAACTATGCTGTGTTTTATAGCACAAGAGTCAAGAACATGAGGCTTTATCAATCATTAGACATCACCACGACCTGGACAGGGCCCTGAATCAGCAGGGTCATTCCTAGAGCACAGATAAAGCCCATTGTCAGATGCAGGGGGACCGTCTTCTGTACAAACTGAGCCAAGTGACATGCTACAATAGATCGAAGACACCTCTCGGCATCTGAAGAGAAGTGAGTCCTAAACCCTGTGATAGTTTTCCTTCTCGAAGTCCCATTCGGTTAAGTGCAGGAGTCACTATCAGAAAAATAAAAGATTGTATCTTGACTGTACTTGTGCCTGAGTTGAAGTAGTGGATGGTACTAACTCCATGAAAGCAAAATGGGAAAAACGTCATCTGAACTATTCACAGGTTCCCATAGAGTAAGTGCTCCATCAATTTTAATCATTCTTTTAGATTTTTATGTTTTTGATGTGGACCACTTTAAAATCTTTATTGAATTTGTTACCCTATTACTTCTGCTTTATGTTTTGTCTTTCTGACCACAAGGCATGTGGGATCTTGGCTCCCCAGTCAAGGTTGGAACCTATATCACCTGCACTGGAAGGCCAAGTCTTAACCACTGGACTGCCAGGGACATCCCATCTATTCATTCTTTTTTTCCCCCCCATCTATTCATTCTTATTTTTACTGTCATCATCATTGTTGTTCTCTTCTGGTTCTGCACCCATTAAGAGCTAACAAGAGAAACCCCTCCAGCTTTGCCTGGAACATTGTTAATCATTGCTCCTGTTTATGTCATGGGCTTTCGAAGTCCAGCAAATATTTTAGTTAGTACTCAGATCAGAATTGAGCACTGTCTTCCACATGCAGTAGCCCTGATTGGACCTATAAAAGAAGCTTTGGGTCGCTTTTTATTCAACCCACTGAAGTGCTGTTTGTTTTCTCCTTTCCAGGAACTTGAGAGGAGTCTCTTCTGAACCAGCCTTGAAGCTGTCTTACCTCCTCATCTTTGTTATCTTCTTTTCTCAAGTGTTCCTGGGTAAATGGTCTCTGGAATTTCCCTTTCATATCTGAGTTCAATTGCCTTTCTCCAACCTTCTCCCCTTTCAGAGAGATACCCTGGTGTCCCCAAAGCAGCTCAGGGATGCTAATGTGGGAAGAGTAGAAAAGGGAAGTTTCCCAGCCGGGTTTGCCAAAGGCCATCTGCCCTGGAGGCATAGAGAAGAAACCCTGAAATCAATGGGAAAGAATGGAAACAAACCATCACCTGCTTTCTTTAAAGTCTAATATGATGACATAGTCATAACATACATAGTCTCCTTTTTTAAACCTTCCACCTACTGACGTGTGTCTGAGCTGATAGCAGTACCTAAAGTTTACCATTTGCCTCATTCCAGAGGCATTTTGTTCCTGGCTGCAGAGCACAATAAAAGAGGAAACTTAGAGGTATTTTTTAGAAGGAGATAATTCATATAGGTAGAACCACGACATTTTGGGAAAAAACACAGATGTATATTCTGCCCCATATCTTGAGCAAGCGGTGGCAGGGATGAGAAAAGAAGGGGAGGTGGGGGTCTGAGCCCCTCTGTGATTGCTTCTCGCATCACAGAAGTGCTGAATGTCACAGGACAGCTCAGAGGGCAGTAAGATCACTTGGATGTGCGGAGCAGTGTGGTTGGTGTGGCTGAGAGGGGCTGGAGGGTCCCTGAGAGCCGGCGCCTCGCCTACTGCAGGAAGTCTCATCTTTTGCCATCATATTGTGCTTGGTGCCCAGCACCCTTCGTCCTCTGTCTCCCCTCACTCATTCCTGCAATCATCACATCACACCATGTGGTCGCTCAGTCGTGTCCAAGTCTTTGTGACCCCATGGTCTGGCCAGGTTCCTCTGTCCATGGAGTTCTCCAGGCAAGAACAATGGAGCGGGTAGGCATGCCCTCCTCCATGGGATATTCCCGACGCAGGGATCTATCCCAGATCTCTCACATTGCAGGCAGATTCTGGACCATCTGAGCCACCTAATGTAAATACACTCATCTGACCAATCATTCCTTTCCTAGGTCTCACTGCCCAGGGCTCCTCGTGCTTCCAGGGTGTTGCTCACAAAACCTGACAGATAATGAGCTAAGCGAGCAGGGGCTGGATGGATGCAATAGCTCCCTTGATGCCCACCCCCAGACCCCCGTCCTTTGTCTGCTTCTGGTCAACAAGGCGCTCTCTGCTGTGGGCCCATTGGGCACAGTCATCGATTCTGTGGCCTCACTCAGATGAGTGACCCCAAGTCAGTTTCCTCACTGGGCTAACTTTCAGTCAGAGAGAAGGGGGCATAGATTCCCTTCCTCCTCTGGGCTCTGAGGGGATGTCCTGGGTAAGAATGAAGACAGAGCTGCAGAACTCCTCATGTATGTTTCTCGGCACAGCGCTAGGACATCCATGGGTCCCAGCGATGGAGAGTCCAGAAGTCAGAGCTCCTGGGCCACAGCGGCCATGATGAAGCCCAGTGAGGCATAGGTGGGCATCAGGACAGCCTCCAGGATGTGGCATAGAGCTGCCTGTGTGAGGACCCGTGATGAGCAAGCTCTCTGCTGGAAGCCAAGTGCTAGCACCTTCCCTCCAGCCTGTGGGTAGAATGAGCAGTTCAAGAAAGTGGAAACAAGGTTGATTTCCATGAGTGGGCAGAGCGGGGAGTGTGAGCGTGCCACCAGCCCTGGCATTGACCCCACAGTGCGTTGACCCCCCAGGTCAAAGCCAATGAGAGCCAGCCCTCTGACCACTCAACCTGGGCTCCAAAGCTGGTGACCTCTACTAATGACCCAGAGTGGACACGCTGGACTTAGAGGGTCCTTGGGGGGTCACTTGCTTATCTCCCCCACCTCCTAAGAGGCAGGAAAAGCAACTCTTTTTTTTTTTTTTTAATTTTTGGCTGCACTGGGTCTTTGCTGCTGAGCCCAAGCTTTCTCTAGTTGCGGTGACTGGGGGCTCCTCTCTAGTTGTGTTCCTCAGGCTTCTCATTGTGGTGGCTTCCCTTGTTGCTGGTCCTGGACTCTAGATCGCAGGCTCAGCCATTTGGCACATGGGGTTAGGTGCCCCGAGACATGTGGGATCTTTCAGGACCAGGGATCAAACCTGTGTCCCCTGCACTGGCAGTTGGACTCCCAGCCACTGGACCACCAGAGTAGTCCCAAACCAACCTTAGTCCTGGTTTGGAGCCAGGCAGGTTATTCCTTTTCTCTTTTAGAAACCTGTCTCCCATCAGCTGGTGCCCTATCATTCTAGGTCCTTAGCTTCAGGGTCTTGATGTTTAGATCTTTAATATTAATTGTAAGACTTATCTGAGAAACCCTGAAAGCAGGCGTATGTTCTTAGCCTGGGAATGGTGAGTGACTTTCAGAGTATTGCTGACACTTTTCAACTGTGTGGGGCATATGTGTGAGTATGTTCGCAGATTTTAGTAAATATCTGTGCTACCATCTTATCTTCAGTGGGATTCCTTGCCAGGAAATGAAAACACAAACGTACAAAATTTTAATGTGGTGTTTCCAAAAAAAAACTGATAACCCCACAATGGCACATTTCAGAGGGCACAATAACAGGCTGTAAATGTGAGTCCAAGAGAGCTGTTTATACTCTCTGATCCTAGTTTCCAAATTACAGCATAAAATTTCTATTCACAACAAATTTTAAATTCAGCATTTCTCCTACTGAACAAGCAAGTATAATAGAAGGGACAAAGTGAGGGAAAAGAGGTGCATAAGACAGAACACTTTCCTGGCAGTGTATTTTGGGGATTCCTGGTTGAACTGAATTATTTCTTCCCCCGGATCATGATCTCAAGACTTTCTTCCAAAAACAGACATTTTTGTTCTTTCTTTAGGTTGTAGAATGCTTAATTTGTGTGACTCTCACACAAGTGTGTGTCTGGGAAGAAAATAAATTGTCTTCATCACATGGTAAACACTTCCACTGAATGGTGGACTCATGTTTGATGGAACTTTCTAAATTAAGTAAACTGAGGAATTCACATTTAATGGATCATCCCTGAATTACATTGGAAAGCTGAAGCCTCATTCTATCGTTTTCTTTATTCATCGACTATTCTGTCAACATCTATTGAACACCTACTGTGTGCTAGAAACAGTACTGGTAGCTGAGGCTATGGAACTAAAGTCTCTTCTCTTACTCAAGTTGGGTGAATGAAGGATGTCTTCCCAGTGAAGGCCATGTGTGAGCTGAGACTATAAAAAGCGAGTACAAATCAGGCAGGGAAACTCAGAGGACAAGTAACTTAAGTGTGTTTCAGTGTGAGGAGAACATAATATGCCAGAAAGACGACTGACACTGTGTCAGGGGTTAGTTTGAGAACCAGGCTGAGATATGATGAAACTCGAGAAAGTATGGACAACAGGGTGAAGGATCTGAGACACTAGAGAATTTGTCCTTCATCCTTTTAACAGAGAAACACTGAAAATTTTACATGGAGGTGTGACGAGGGATGGGAACATGGAGAGACTGGAAATTCAGAGGCCACTGAGATTATCAGCAGTGACCAGAGCTGCTTCAGAAAGCAGTTTGCTGTCTCTTATGAAGTTAAGCACATGTTGACCATGTGGAAACCCATATGCCAATGGAAACACAGATATCCTTCCACAAAGGGACACAAAATCTCGGTGACTTTTCATACTATAACACGCACACACACACACTCAAAGCTCTTTCCCTCATCCATACATTTGTAGAGATATATTAACAGGTTTGCTTTCCTGGGGCTCAGTGCTAAAGACTCTGCCTGCCAATGCAGGAGACACAGGAGATGTGGGCTTGATCCCTGGGTCAGAAAGATCTCCTGAAAAAGGAAAGGACAACCGATTCCAGTATCCTGCCTGGAAAGTCACATGGATTCAGTCCATGGGGTCACAAGAGACAGACATGATTCAGCAACTAAACCCCACCACCAACAAATGAGGTTGTGGAGAACATCCATTTCAACAGTCACAGGAGCAGAGACTGAGACCTAGGAAAGGCAAGGCCTGTCCAGAGTTAATCAGCTAACGAGTGGTGTGACCAGACTTCCAACTGAAATCTTCCCATCCAGTTCATGACCTCATGCACTCAGAAAGACCCCACAGGACCCGAATGAGCAGTGTCTCTTTTTAAACAGGACTCAGCTGTGGGGAGTGTCTTGTGTTGCTGAGGATGCTCCGATGCTGAAACTAGAGTCTGCAGCAGTGTTTCTTCCAACTCTTGCATTCTCCAGACATGATGATGCACCCATGGGTGTTCTGATACTTGCAGGCACCACCCATTTTCTCACATTCAAGGTTTTTCCTTTTTCTTTTCCCTATAAAGGAGGGGAGGTGAAAAATAAACAATAAATAAGGCATGTGTAACTAAAGCTACCAGAATTCATCTTATATAGCAAGGAAATCCAAATTACAGTCCACAGGGACACAACTGGCACTCTCCTTGGTTTGGTGTGACCTATAAGCTTAGAATGTTTTTCCACATTTTTGTAAAATTATAGTAAGAACTGAGAAGGGGCCTTAAATTGTTCTATAGGAAGGTGATTGTGCTCATTCATTTAAACAGTGTCTATGGGGCTTCCCTCAGTCTTCACTGATGGCTAAGCTGGTAAGAATCCGCCTATCAATGGAGGAGACAAGGAGATGCAAGTTTGATCCCTGAGTCAGAAAGATCCCCTGGAGAAGGGAATGGCAACCCACTCTGGTATGCATGCCTGGAGAATCCCATGGACAGAGGAGCCTGGTGGGCGTCAGTCCATGGGGTCGCAAAGAATGGACCACAACCAAGTGACTAAACAACTAGATCTGTTTGATTAATGAATTATGAGCGGAACTGACATTTCCCTTCAGGGTTAGGGCCCTTAATCGCCAGCACAAGGGTCCTGAGAGTGCTTTGCTTGGACACAGGAACAGCAGCACCCACATTGGTGGCTGCTCCTTGGGGGTGGGGGTCGGATCAGAGCACCCAGGCCCTCCTGGGTTGGCCTCATTTGAACAAGAATTAACTTTGGCTCTTTGAAGAAGCTAAGACCTGGAGGCACTGTCACCACAGCACAGCCTGCAGCATGCTATAACCTGAGGAGGGCTGCAGGGAAAATTCAGGACACCCAGTTTAGATTGGATTGCAGGTGAGCAACACATAACCTTGTAAGATAAGTATGTCCGGAGTGATACACAGATCACACTTGAGCTAAAGTATTTGTTGATTTCATGTAATTCAGTAAGTACATTAGTTTTCTGGGATTGTTGAATATTTAATAAAACAAGGTCTTTGGAGTCAAACCCACTTGGACTTGAGTTAAAGTGCTCCTTACATTCAATCTGCACTTCTTTGAACAAATTACTTCATTTCTTAATCCAATCTTGTAAAATGGCCTACCTCATAAATATTGCTAAGGAGGAATATATTTGGGATAAGACATGAAAAGTTTCATTGTTTTAGTTAAAGAGGAACTTCAGTTCAGGCGCTCAGTTGTGTCTGATTCTTTGTGACCCCAAGAATAGCAACACACCAGCCCTCCTTGTCCATCACCAACTCCCAGAATTCACTCAAACTCATGTCCATCAAGTAGGTGATGCCATCCAGCCATCTCATCCTCTCTCGTCCTCTTCTCCTCCTGCCCCCAATCCCTCCCAGCATCAAGTTCTTTTCTAATGAGTCAGCTCTTCACATAAGGTGGCCAAAGTATTGGAGCTTCAGCTTCAGCATCAGTCCTTCTAATGAACACCCAGGACTGATCTCGTTTAGGATGGACTGGTTGGATCTCCTTACAGTCCAAGGGACTCTCAAGAATCTTCTCCAACCCCACAGTTCAAAAGCATGAATTCTTCGGCACACAGCTTTCTTCACAGTCCAACTCTCACATCCATACATGACCACTGGTAAAACCATAGCCTTGAGTAGACGGCCTTTGTTGGCAAAGTAAGATCTCTGATTTTCAGTATACTGTCTAGGTTGGTCATAACTTTCCTTCCAAGGAGTAAGCTTCTTTTAATTTCATGGTTGCAGCCACAACCTGCAGTGACTTTCAAACCCCCCAAAATTAAGTCTGGCACTGTTTCCACTGTTTCCCCATCAATTTGCCAGGAAGTGTTGGAACCAGATACCATGATCTTAGTTTTCCAAATGTTGAGGTTTAAGCCAAGTTTTTCACTTTCCTCTTTCACTTTTATCAAGAGGCTTTTTAGTTCCTCTTCACTTTCTCCCATAAGGATGATGTCATCTGCATATCTGAGGTTATTGATATTTCTCCCGGCAATCTTGATTCCAGCTTGTGTTTCTTCCAGCCCAGTATTTCTCATGATGTACTCTGCATATAAGTTAAATAAGCAGGGTGACAATAGACAGCCTTACGTACTCTTTTTCGTATTTGGTACCATTCTGTTGTTCCATGTCCAGTTCTAACTGTTGCTTCCTGACCTGCATACAGGTTTCTCAAGAGGCTGATCACGTGGTCTGGTATTCCCATCTCTTTCAGAATTTTCCACAGTTTATTGTGATCCATACAGTCAAAGGCTTTGGCATAGTCAAGAAAGCAGAAATAGATGTTTTTCTGAAACTCTTTTGCTTTTCGATGATCCAGCGTTTGTTGGCAATTTGATCTCTGGTTCCTCTGCCTTTTCTAAAACCAGCTTTAGCGTCTGAATGTTCACGGTTCGTGTACTGCTGAAGCCTGGCTTGGAGAATTTTGAGCATTACCTTACTGGCAGGTGAGATGAGTGCAATTGTGTGTTCGTTTGAGCATTCTTTAGCATTGCCTTTCTTTGGGATTGGAAGTGGTCAACATGATTTGCCATTATTATTGGTGTTACTGTTAGCCACATGGAAATGATTTGTAAGCCGCAAAGTCCCCAGTAAATCTTTTCTATCACCAATTACACTTTATGGTTTTAACACCAACTAGTTAAGGGCAATCATGGGAGGCTATTTTTCACTTCTTGAAGCTTCTCTTTCATTATTTGTAAAATGGAGCATGTCGCATATGCTATGCTTCTCTCAGATTTGATATTATTCCGTTTAGCACCTCACTGGATGATGAATCAACTTGACCTTCCCTACTCTAGGCTCCACAGTCATCCACCATATCACCCGACCAGTTGCATCTGCCACTTACTTGATGTTGTCTGGATAAGACACACAAGTAAGAGGAAGAGAAGGTACAGTAGCTTCATAATGGGAAAGGAGTTTTCAGAATTCCAAGTAGAACCTGTGGCTGGTGGCACATCTGAATCGGGGCAGGCAATCTGGGAGAGAGTTTGAAAACTTCAGCTGGAAAGAAAGCACTTTTTTCCAACCAGAGATGTTCAGCGGGGCCTGGGCCTAATTTGAGGATGTTTCATCTATGAACACATGGTCCAAGTGTTTGCTTGTTGTAAAGGGAGAGGTTTGTAGGAAATCAGGGTTTCCACATTGATTCTCACTTCTACTTATGGCTCTTAGGTTTGGTGCATTTTTGGAGAAAAATCATTAAACAGTGAATTATGTTAGACAATTATTCATTTCTTTTTTTCACCTTTATTTCATGTCTCTGCATCTGTCCATTTCTCCTTTCAGATTAAACACCCTCAATCCATGGGTCGCAGAGTTGGACACGACTGATTGACTGAACAAAAACAACGCAACAGTATATAGCTTTTACAATGGAAAAATGAGAAGGAATTTTGGAAATTAGAAAGACCTTTTTTTAACTCTCAACATTTTTTTTTTTATGCTACCATTTACAGAGAGAATTGATCCATCCTAAGCAAGCTCTTGCATAGACCACAATCAGGTGAGGCTTTATGAGCTAGATTATTTTTAATACAGGTAATTCGTCAATGTACTCTTGAGTGAAAAGCACCAAAGGATACCAGTTAAGGGGCTTCCCAGGTGGCCCTAGTGACAAAGAGCCCACCTGCCAATGCAGGAGATGCAGTTTTGATCCCTGGGTTGGGAAGATGCCCTGGAGAAGGGAATGGCAACCCACTCCAGTATCCTTGCCTGGAGAATCCCATGGACAGAGGAGCCTGGTGGGCGACAGTCCATGGGGTCCCAAAGAGTGGACCACAACTGAGTGACTAAACAACTGGACCTTCTTGATTAATGAATTCTGTGGGGAACTGACGTTTCCCTTCAGGGCTGGGGCCCGTAATCGCCAGCATGAGAGTCCTAAGAGTGCTTTGATGGGGCAGAGGACCAGCAGCACCCACGGTGGTGGCTGCTCCTTGGGGGTGGGGGTCTGATCAGACCACCCAGGCCCTCCCTGGTTGGAGTCATTTGAGCGAGAATTAACTTTGGCTCTTGTGAGATGCTAAGATCTAGAGGCGCTGTCACCACAGCACAGCCTGGAGCATGCTGTCACCTGAGGATGGCTGCATGGAAAATGCAGGACACCCAGTTTAGCTTGGATTGCAGGTGAACAAGATGTAACCTTGTAGGATAAGTATGTCCTGAGTGATGCACAGATCACACTTGAGCTATAGGATTTGTTGATTTTATGTAATTCAGTAAGTACATTAGTTTTCTCGGATTGTTGAACATTTAATACAACTGAGTCAAACCCACTTGGGCTTGAGTTAAAATGCTCCCTACATTCAATCTGCACTCCTTTGAAGAAATTACTTAATTCCTTAATCCCATCTTGTAAAATGGCCTACCCCATAAATATTGCTATGAGGAATATATTTGGGATAAGGCATTAAAAGTTTCATTGTTTTAGTTAAACAGGAACTTCAGTTCAGCTCAGTTCAGGCACTCAGTCGTGTCTGACTCTTTGTGACCCCATGAATCGCAGCACGCCAGCCCTCCTTGTCCATCACCAACTCCCAGAGTTCACTCAAACTCATGTCCATCGATTCGGTGATGCCATCCAGCCATCTCATCCTCTGTCGCCCCTTCTCCTCCTGCCCCCCATCCCTCCCAGCATCAAGGTCTTTTCCAATGAGTCAGTTCTTCGCATGAGGTGGCCAAAGTATTGGAGCTTCAGCTTCAGCATCAGTCTTTCCAAACAACACCCAGGACTGATGTCGTTTAGGATGGACTGGTTGGATCTCCTTGCAGTGCAAAGGACTCTCAAGAGTCTTCTGAACACTACAGTTCAAAAGCATCAATTCTTTAGCACTCAGCTTTCTTCACAGTCCAACTGTCACATCCATACACGGCCACTGGAAAAACCATAGCCTTGACTAGATGGATCTTTGTTGGCAAAGTAATATCTCTGCTTTTCAATATACTATCTAGGTTGGTCATAACTTTCCTTCCAAGGAGTAAGCCTCTTTTAATTTCATGGCTGCAGCCACCATCTGCAATAATTTTGGAGCCCGAAAAATAAAGTCTGGCACTTTTTCCACTGTTTCCTCATCTATTTGACATGAAGTTTTGGGACCTGATACCATGATCTTATTTTTCTGTATGTTGAGCTCTAAGCCAACTTTTTCACTCTCCTCTTTCACTTTCATCAAGTCTTATTAGTTCCTCTTCCCTTTGTGCCATAAAGATGGTGTCATCTGCATATCTGAGGTTATTGATATTTCTCCCAGCAGTCTTGATTCCAGCTTGTGCTTCTTTCCGCACTGCATTTCTCATGATGTACTCTGCACATAAGTTAAATAAGCAGGGTGGCAATAGACAGCCTTGACATACTCTTTTTCCTATTAGTAACCCTTCTGTTGTTCCATGTTCAGTTCTAACTGTTGCTTCCTGATCTACATACAGGTTTCTCAAGAAGGCGGTCACATGGTCTGGTATTCCCATCTCTTTCCGAATTTTCCACAGTTAATTGTGATCCACACAGTCAAAGGATTTGGTATAGTCAAGGAAACAGAAATAGATGTTTTTCTGTAACTCTCTTGCTTTTGCTATGATCCAGCAGATGTTGGCAATTTGATCTCTGGTTCCTCTCCTTTTTCTAAAACCAGCTTGAACGTCTGGAAGTTCACTGTTCATGTACTGCTGAAGCCTGGTTTGGAGAATTTTGGCCATTACTTTACTGGCGTGAGAGTAAATTGTGTGTTCTTTTGAGCATTCTTTGGCATTATCTTTTTTTGGGATTGGAAGTGGTCAACAAGATTTAGTATTATTATTAATGATACTGTTAGTCACATGGAAATGATTTGTAAGCTGTAAATTCCCCTGTAAATCTTTCCATCACCATTACAATTTATGGGTTTACCACCAACTAGTTAAGGGCAATCATGGGAGGCTATTTTTCACTTCTTTAAGCTTCTCTTTCATTATTTGTAAAATGGAGCATGTCCCATATGCTATGCTTCTCTCAGAGTGGATAATATTCCGTTAAGCACATCACTGGATGATGAATCAACATGACCTTCCATACTCCAGGCTCCAAGGTCATCCACCATATCACCCGACTTGTTACGTTTGCCACTTACCCGATGTTGTGTGGATAAGATGCACAAGTAAGAGGAAGAAAAGGTACAGTAGCTTCATGAGGAGAAAGGAGTTTTCGGAATTCCAAGTTGAACCAGTGTCTGGTGGCACACCTGAATCAGGGCAGGTGATCTGGGAGAGAGTTTGAAAACTTCAGCTGGAAAGAAAGTGCTTTTATCCCACCAGAGATGTTCACCTGGGCCTGGGCCTAATTTGAGGATGTTTCATGTATGGACACATGGTCCAAGTGTTTGCCTTTTGTAAAGGAAGAGGTTTGCAGGAAGTCAGGGTTCCTACACTGATTCTCACTTCTGCTTATGGCTCTGAGGTGGTGCATTTTTTGGAGAAAAATCATTAAACAGTGAATTCTGTTAGAAAATTATTCATTTCTTTTTTTCACCTTTATTTCATGTCTCTGCCTCTGTCCATTTCTCCTTTCAGAATATACACCCTCAATCCATGGGTCGCAAAGAGCTGGACACGACTGATTGACTGAACAACAACAATCCAACACACATACACCTTTCACAATCGAAACGGAATTTTGGAAATTAAAATTATCTTTTTTCACTCTCAACATGTTTTTTTTTTTTTTTTTTTTGCTACCATTTACAGTGAGAATTGATCCATCCTAAGCAAGCTCTTGCATAGACAAGTGACTTAGCACACACGCCTACCAGGTAAATCATTGATATTTTTCTCCATGTCTTCCTTCTCTCCACTTGGTTTTACTTTACAGTGTTCATACCTCTCTTTTTCTTTATATGTAAATCTCCAAAGTAACAAGTCCTGTTTTATTATCTCACATTCTCAACACCTAGAACAGTGCCTGGCATTGAGCAGGTAGTCAAACATTTGTTTCTATGAATAGGTAGTAGTATGGAAGAGTCAACATATAGGTGAATGAATAAATGGATATGAATGGAGGGAATGAGGAAGGGAAGGAGAAAAGAAAGGAAGGCTTGGGCATAATCCTTAGGGTTTTGAGGGTCTGGAGAGAGCCCATTAACTTGCTTTATCCCAAAGTGTTCCTGAGCACAAGCACCGACTCACCCACTCCCAACCTAACAGGTCAAAGCAGGTCATAATACGTCATGGTCTCTAGCCTTCACTCACCCACCTCTCTTCCATCTTATGTGATCTATATGTACGGATGTTTTTCTCTCTGTCCTGAGGCAACTTAGCAATAAAATGTTTTCACTTTTAATCTTTTGATCTGCATTTGAATCTTTCACTAAGTGGAGATTTATTTTAGTTTAGTGACATCAACCTAAAAATAGAGTAAGTGTTTGTAGCAAGCTGTTTAAATAAGTCTTACTTAATTCTACAGAATAGCTGTGAGGGTTTTACTTCCTTGGCCCCAGCAACAGTACTTTTATAGTAATGGAAAAGAAAGTATAGCCTACAGGCAATTGGCCACAATTGTACTTTTATACTGAAAGTTATCCTTTACACTGACTCCCTAAATGTTACACATCTAGTCCCACGCTTTCTTTAACCACAAATGTCTCTCTCTCTCTCCTGGAAACCTACCTTGCAGTTAGCTCCTCTGCCCTTCTCAGGTAGACTGTGGCAGAGACACCTGGGAGCCCCTGTGCATGGCTACATGATAAGAGGCCGGGTCAACAAAGGGCGGAGGAAGGGGTGAATGAGGTCACACAGGATGCCTCCTGATCCCCGTTGGCAGGAGTCATCCTGGCGGAGAGGTGGGGAACCAGCCAGACTCGATGACATTGTTGCCACGGAAATCTTGGTTTTCTCTGCCCACTGGAGTCAAATTAAATTTGTAGAGACAGAGTTTGGGGCAAGCAGAAAGATGGATTTAACCCTTAAGCTGGCAGAAGGGAGAACACAATAGGTTCCTGCCTCAAGGAGACTGTCTCCCCTCCATCGGGAATCCAGGGGATCAAACAGGCGGGGCTCACAGTCAGGGTTTGGAGATATGGGATAAAAGGTGTAGGGGTCCTGAATTCTCTCTTTTTGCACTGTTTGGAAACAGTCACTAGGCCAGGGTCAGGTAGCTAGGTATTTGGATCTGGCAGTTGGTCCTGGTGCTTGGGTCCATTGTCCTTTGGGGATTTTCTGGTGACTTTCTTCCTGTAATACAAAAGGGGGAAAGCAAACCACTATGGGGTGGCTTCCAAAGAGAGTGCACCATAAAGTTAAGCATCAACATGAGGTTAAAATAGAGTAAAGAGAGGTACCAAACTACAAGGGGAGGTTTATGATGCCATAAAGTTAAGTATCAGGATGTGACTAGAATAAGTTAAGGAATAATAGATGCAGAGTGTGGCTCCTGCAGAATTAGAGGGCAACTGGTACAGATGTAGTTTGCATAATAGGTTGCTGCTGCTAAGTCACTTCAGTCTTGTCCGTCTCTGTGTGACCCCATAGACGACAGCCCACCAGGCTCCTCCGTCCCTGGGATTCTCCAGACAAGAAAACTGGAGTGAGTTGCCATTTCCTTCTCCAATGCAGGAAAGTGAAAAGTGAAAGTGAAGTCGCTCAGTCAAGCCCGACACTAGCGACCCCATGGACTGCAGCCCACCAAGCTCCTTGGGATATTCCAGGCAAGAGTACTGGAGTGGGGTGCCATTGCCTTCTCCAGCATAATAGGTTAGTCTTCTGGAAAGAAGAAACTTAGTTATCAATGCAGACTGTTGATTGCTAGCCAAGTTGGGCTCAAAATCCTCCAAGCTAGGCTTCAACAGTACATGAACTGAGAGCTTCCATATGTACAAGCTAGATTGAGAAAAGGCAGAGGAACCAGAGATCAAATTGCTAACATCTGTTGGACCATAGAAAAAGCAAGACATTTCCAGAAAACATCTACTTCTGCTTCATCGACTATGCTCAAGCCTTTGACTCTCTGGATCACAATAAACTGTGGAAAATTCTGACGGAGATGGACCACCTGACGTGCCTCCTGCAAAACCTGTATGCAGCTCAAGAAGCAACACTTAGAACCAGACATGGAAAAACAGATTGGTTCCAACTGGGAAAGTAGTAAGTCAGGCTGTATATTGTCACCCTGCTTATTTAACTTCTGTGCAGAGTTCATCATGCAAAATGCCAGGCTGGATGAAACTCAAGCTGGATCAGGATTGCTAGGAGAAATATCAATAAGCTCACATTGCAGATGATATCACCCTTATGGCAGAAAGTGAAGAGGAACTAAAGAGCCTCTTGATGAAGCTGAAAGTGGAGAGAGGAAAAAGCTGACTTAAAACTTGACATTCAAAAAATGAGATCATGGCAACTGATACCATCAGTTCATGGCAAATAGATGGGGAAACAGTGGAAGCAATAGATGACTTTATTTTTGAGGCTCCAAAATCACTGCAGATAGTGATTGCAGCCATGAAATTAAAAGACGCTTGCTCCTTGTAAGAAAAGCTATGACCAACCTAGGCAGCTTATTAAAAAGCAGAGACATTAGTTTGCCAACAAATGTCCATCTAGTCAAAGCTATGGTTTTTCCTGTAGTCATGTATGGATGTGAGAGTTGGACTATAAAGAAAGCTGAGCACTGAAGGATTGATGCTCTTGAACTGTGGTGTTGGAGAAGTCTCCTGAGAGTCCCTTGGACTGCAAGTAGATCCAATCAGTCCATTCTAAAGGAAATCAATCCTGAATATTCATTGGAAGGACAGATGCTGAAGCTGAAACTTCGGCCACCTGATGGGAAGAAGTAACTCATTTGAAAAGACCCTGATGCTGGGAAAGATTGAAGGTTGGAGAAGGGGATGACAGAGGATGAGATGGTTGGATGGCATCACTGACTTGATGGACATGAGTTTGAGTAACCACAGGAGTTGTTGATGGACAGGGAGGCCTGGCATGCTGCAGTCCCTGGGGTGGCAAAGACTCAGATATGATGCAACTGAACTGAACTCTAGCATATGAGATCTTAGTTCCCTGACAAGGGATTGAACCCATGCCCCTTGCATTGGCAGCTGGAGTTTTAACCACTGGACCACCAGGGAAGTCCCTGCTTTTAGTTTTTGTAGCTGCACTCGATGGGGGCAAGAGGTAGAAATAGTTTGGGTCTCACCCCTGAGTAAGCATGAGAAATGAGACCCAGGACCGAGGTGGAAAGGCTGGCCTTGGACCAGAGCATGAGCCCATTTGGCTCAAGAGTCACATGGGAAAGCCATCATCTTCCCGGTGCTTGAATAACATGAGCATTCCTCCCATGCAGGAGTCCAACATGACACCCAGAAATGTTATGGCAGTAAAACATCAACAGATACAAGAATGCAACTTAAAATTAAATAGAAATTAAAAACTGAAATCCCAACAAAGAATATGATAAAAATTTCATATAAACAGTACCACCAAACCACACTTAATGGCAGATAAACATTCCGTGATAATAAAACAAACTAAAAATAAAGGATAAAAGGTATACAAGATACTTGAGGTGTAAGACTGAGTCCCCAATACAACCTTCGAGATGAAGAAGAGTTGGCAGATTCACCATGGGCATTTCTGTGAAAAAAGAAATATAAAGTTGAGTAAAATGTTGACAGCTGTTATCATTTTTTTCCTCCATTAAACACACACAGGTCTGTGTCTTTTGAGCTGTTAATTTTAGGCTCAAGGCATGATTTTAAGCTACTGCTGTATTGATTTCCTATTGCAGCTGTAGCAAATTGCCACAAGCTACGTGGCTTAAAGGAACACATACTTGTTATTGTGGTTCTTAGGATCCAAAGTCCCAAATGGGTCTCATTGGCTTCATATCACAGTGTCAGCAGGATGCCATAACTTCTGGAGGCTTCCTTCCTTCTCACACTTAGAAGCTGCCTACCCTCCTTGGCTTATGGCCTCTCCACATCAGTGTGAGCTTATGAGAGGCTGGTTTAGCCTCTCAGTGTGCATCTCTGACACTGGTCTGTGTCCCTCCTCCACATCTAAGGCTCCTTGTAATGAGATGGCATTGGGCACAGCCAGATACTCCACGTCATTTCCCTATCTTAAGGCTGAATGCTTAGGTACTTAATTCACCTGTGCTGTAATTCTCACTTGTCATGTGTCTGCCCTTTCAGGCTACTGAAACAGAAAACCATAGGCCAGGTGGCTCTTTTTTTGCACTTTGTTTTTTAACTGAAGGATGATTGCTTTACAGAATTTCGTGGTTTTCTGTCATAGAAAAACAGGAATCATCCATGGGTTCACCCATGTCCCCTCCCTCTCGAACTTCATACCATCTCCTTCCCCATCCCACCCTTCTAACAGGTCTCAGAGCCCCTGTTTGAGTTCCCTGAGTCATACAGAAAATCCATGCTGGCTATCTATTTTACATGTGGTATTGTAATAGGTGGCTTACTAACAACAGACCCTTACTTCTCAGTTTTGGAGGCTGGGAGCTCCACGATCAAGATAGAGCAGGTGGCTGGTAGACGGCAGTCTCCCTGTGTCGTCAGAGGGCACAAGGGGTGAGCCATCTCTCTGGGGTCTCTTTCATAAAGGCCCTCATTCCACCCAAGAGCATCCCACCCTCATGACCAAATCACCTCCCAAAGGCCCTGTCTCCTAACACCATCCCCTTGGTGACCTCAGCTTGCACTGAGGGAAGAGTTAGTGCAAAGACCAGAGAGCTGCTCACACATACAGTGTGCACCAGCAAGGCTCTTGTTTTAACTAGCAAACCCTCTGAAGAAACTGCAAGCAGGCTGAGGTCAGCATGCTCACCCCGCCCTTGAGGTCTCTGTGTTCTGTGCTGTGTTGCCTTCATTGAACTGTGCTTTCCACAGGACTTGGTTTTCCATAGCATCTAGTTGCATCATATCATGTACACACAGAGAGACATGCTTCATCCATGTCAACTCTGTCATTCAGTTGATGACAATTTGTGAAGCAATGTCTCGTCTCAATGCCCAGCACGTACAGGAGTAGGACAATCTATGCCTACAGAGATCTTATAGCCCAAAAGGGAATCAGAAGTGTATCCACGTGCGCACAAGGCAGAAGTAAGAAGCACAAACCGAATGGAAGTGAGGGCTGCAGGGGACAGAGGAGGGGGGTTTCCTCCTGGAGCGGGGGCAGGGGCTTTCCTATGGGACTGATGTGCTGGTGATTCTGGACCCCTGGGGTGCATGTTTGAGGGGAGACGTGGGGCAGGACAGGGTGCCCTGGGCTGGGAAGAAGGAAGGACAGCAGACAGAGGGGCTGGGGATGGTCAGGCCCCCAAGGAACAGGGGGTCACACCCCTGGGAGCACAGAGCACCCCACCATGATTCCCCGATAGTCCACATAGGGAGCTCAGAGAGCATCCTCAGGGATTTCAGAATTCGCCTGGGATCAGACACCACACAACAACCTCAATGACCAGTGGGCAAGATTCTTTAACTTTGAACAAAATTTATTCTGGTTTAAATTTTAGACGCTCTGTCAAAGGGTGCAGTTTCTGTCTCCGCATCGGTCCCGGCCGCATCTTCACCTTCTTTTACCTGCAGCATTTTACTCGGGGCGCTAAACAGGTGCCAATCTGTCTCATGCGTCCAGGGCACCTGTTCAGCAAACAGATGCCTCTATTCCCCCAGCAGCTTAGATAACTTCTTACTCCTTGAGTAAATCCTAAAAAGAGAAGGAAGAGGGAAAAACGTGTCAGCAGGAAAGCAGCATCTCGAGAAGGCCAGCTGTGTCCCTTCTGAGCGAGGCCCTGGGGCTTTCTGTTCTGAGATGCGGACACGGCCTCGTGACAACAAGATGTGAGTCCAGGACCCCGTGGACCAGCCTCCAGACAGACACTGACCCTGCCCACGCTCTGGTGGACCCTCACATTTCCAGAACCAGAGGCTGAGGGACTGGGGTGTGAGGACCCTGGTTGTGAGCGGGGTCAGCTCCACCATGAGGGCAAAGACTGGGAAGCTCTGCTACATCCACCTTCCCACCAGGAGTCAGAAGTGGCCCCCGGGTTCTATTTTCACCGCTTAGGTTTCCCACTCATGGAGCCAGTCAAGTAGTGCAGCTGAGATAGGAGGAAAAGATACAGCTGAAAGTAAGAACTGGTTAAAGAGAACTTACTCTCAAAGTTACCTACAGCTGACAGTGACAATGGTCAGAAAAAAAAGTTTTGTATCATCGTCTCTACTGACTCAGAACGCTCTCAGCGCTGGTGCGAGTCAGCCCCTCTCCTCCTCCCTTTGTGGTTTCCTCCAGACCAGAGGCCTTCCCGTCTTCCTCACAAGCCTTTTTCCTCTTGACCACAAGGCACCTCTGGTCCCTCTCTCGTTCCCCGTCCAGGGATAGAACCCGGGCCCCGGGCACTGAGAGGCCACATTCCTGACACCCCTGTCCTCTCTCCCTGCCACTGTGCTAAGAGTTGGGTTACAGTCAGAAACAACACTGATCAGACTAGGCCTTTTCAACTTGATTTTGACATCTAATCAGTTGTCTCAGGTCTCAGTCTCCGCAGCCTCTCCCGCCCTCCCTTCCTCCCTCCTTCCTCCCTACATACTTTCATCCTATTTCAGGAAATATCAAGGGTAAGATGAAATTCAGACAGCCGATCCTGCACACTACTTTGGATGTGCTGCCTCCCAGCTGTGGAGCGAGGGTCACATCGTCAGCGACGTGTCCTGGAGGACCTTCCTGCTGAGGAGACTCAGCACGGAGCATCCCAAGGGCAGCTCCTGAAGCCCAGGCTTGGCCTGACTCTCCTCTGGACTTGTCTGGTCGCCTAGAGCCACCACCCTTCAAATATAAAGATTTATAAAGTGACATTCTGTGCTTCTCTCATGGGACAAAATCAAATTTCTTGCTTTTATGAAAAAGAAAACAAGGAGAGTCACTTAACAGAGGCATCTTCTGTTTCCTTCTCATGAAACCAATGAGGAGACAGGCTCAGAAGTTTTGACTCACTAGAGTGGCTTAGAAACAACCAGGAATTTGCAGGGCGGTTCTCAGACCCCTCTCGCTACTAAGGACTCAGCGCTGGCTTCTCAGAAGCATCAAATATGGTGGGTTTAGTCTGACCACGTGTAGATGGGGATAGCAGGACAGAAGGAGGTAGAAACAGGAGAGAGAGCCCACGGCTCCCCCCGGGGCTCCCACGAGCTCACCTGACCCAGAAGACAGGACCACCAAGAGGAGCAGGAGGAGCAGGTAATGGAGCCTCATGCTGGCGTCCCGAGCTCTGCGGCTGATGCTGGAGAAGAGGCTGCGCTTGCCGCTTTAAAAAGGTGCCAGGTTCCGGAAGGAATTCCGCACTGGCTGTGGATTTGCTTATTAGGAACTGGTTAACTGAGCCTCTTCCCTGTGTGTCATGGGAGTGTCCTTTATAGCACAAAGCAGGGGCAGTCACTTGTATGCTAATGAGGCTGTGAAAACCCCAGGAAAAGCTTTCCTGCTGCCCTTTTAACCACAAACTTCTCCTTGGCAGTCAGTTCAGCTGATGGGCAGGGGTGTGGCAAGCGGCACAGACTTGCCTGTTTCCCCTGGCAGGGGCACAGACTTCTTGTTGAATCTTCGCTTACCCGCTCCCCAGCCTCACCCTCACCCATCCAGGGCTTTAAAACTGCCCACTGTTTTCCTGTGCAGAAGGAAATGGCACCCCACTCCAGTACGCTTGCCTGGAAAATTCCATGGATGGAGGAGGCTGGTGGGCTACAGTTCATGGGGTTGCAGAGAGTCAGACATAAAAGGGAGAATTCACTTTCTTTATTTCTATACCTCCTTTTAGGCTTGAAGAAGCACAAGCTGGAATCAAGATTGCAGGGAAAAATATCAATAACCTCAAATATGCAGATGACACCACCCTTAGGGCAGAAAGTGAAGAGGAACTCAAAAGCCTCTTGATGAAAGTGAAAAAGGAGAGTGAAAAAGTTGGCTTAAAGCTCAACATTCAGAAAACTAAGATCATGGCATCCGGTCCCATCACTTCATGGAAGAGAGATGTGGAAACAGTGGAAACAGTGTCAGACTTGATTTTTGGGGGCTCCAAAATCACAGCAGATGGTGATTGCAGCTGTGAAATTAAAAGACACCTATTCCTTGGAAGGAAAGTTATAACCAACCTAGATAGCATTTGAAAAGCAGAGATATTACTTTGCCAACAAAGGTCCGTCTAGTCAAGGCTATGGTTTTTCCAGTGGTCATGTATGGATGTGAGAGTTGGACTGTGAAGAAAGCTGAGCGCCAAAAAATTGATGCTTTTGAACTGTGGTGTTGGAGAAGACTCTTGAGAGTCCCTTGGACTGCAAGAACATCCAACCAGTCCATCCTAAAGGAGATCACCCCTGGGTGTTCTTTGGAAGGACTGATGCTGAGGCTGAAATCCAATCCTTTGGCCATGTCCTGCGAAGAGTTGAGTCATTGGAAAAAACCCTGATGCTGGGAGGGATTGGGGGCAGGAAGAGAAGGGGAGGACAGAGGATGAGATGGCTGGATGGCCTCACTGACTCAATGGACATGAGTTTGAGTGAACTCTGGGAGTTGGTGATGGACAGGGAGGCCTGGCATGTTGCAATTCATGGGGTCGCAGAGTCAGACACCACTAAGCGACTCAACTGAACTGAACTGATAGTTCCTTTTGGAGAAGGAAATGGCAACCACTCCAGTGTTCTTGCCTGGTGAGTCCCATGGACTGAGGGGCCTGGTGGGCTGCAGTCTACCGGGTTGCAGAGAGTCGGACACGACTAAGCAACTAACACATACACTGTTTCCATGAAAGGCTGTTTCAGGCCCAAATAGGGACTAACTCGTTCAGAGGCAGTTTCACTCCCTGGGCAAGACTTGCTGACTCCCAGCATCCGCAGGGACAGCCACGCTCTTTCTGGCCCCTGGGGCACTGAGGGAAGAGACCCAGTGGTCCTGACCTGCTCCCCACACCACCTAGCTTGTTATGGGATGGCATCAACAGTCGCTGCCAAAATCTTGGTTTTCTTTGCCCACCAGAGCTGAATAAAAATTGCGGAGAAAGAGTTTGGAGGACACATAAAGATGGCTTTAATCATTAAGCCGGCAGAAGAGAGAACTCGATAGGTTCCTGCCTCAAGGAGCCTGTCTCCCCTACATCGGGAATACAGGGGATCATACAGTTGGGGCTCACAGTCAGGGCTTGGAGATATGGGACAAAAGGTGTAGGGGTCCTGAATTCTCTCTTTTGCACTGTTGGGAAACAGTCAATAGGCCAGTGTCAGGTAGCTAGGTATTTGGGTCTGGCAGTTGGTCCTGGTGCTTGGGTCCATTGTCCTGTGGATTTCCTGGTGACTTTCTTCCTGTAATACAAAAGGGGGAAAGCAATCCACTAGGGGTGGCTTCCAAAGAGAGTGCACCATAAAGTTAAGCATCAACATGAGGTTAAAATAGAGCAAAGCGAGGTACCAAACTACAAGGGGAGGTTTATGATGCGAAAAAGTTAAGTTTAAGGATGTGGCTAGAATAAGTTAAAGGATAATAGATGCAGAATGTGGCTCCTGCAGAAATGGAGGGCCATAAGTGTCAGGTGTAGTTTGCATAATAGGTTAGTCTTCTGCAAAGAAAAAACTTGGTTATCAATACAGACTGTAGGTTAGGAACAGTTCAAGTGGACAAAGACACAAATGGGAAAAAAGAAAGAAAGAGGGGGAAAAAAAACTTTTATTAATTTTCTGAAACACAATCACACACCTTTCTCATGAAATCTCAGTGGGACATGTGATGGGCAGATGGGTGCTCTGTTTCCCTTCATCAGAGACAGAGTGGGAGGATGATGCTACCACTGAATTCATCTCCCCAGCCTAGTATCACGAAGCAGGCCCAGCAGTGGAAACCCCTTTACTGGTTTGAGGGGGACCTCCATCACTAAGTAACATCTCTCACTTAGTAACATCTGTCCATCTCAGTGTTGGAGAGACACTGACCTGGCTTTTCAGAAACTCTAAATCTCAGGATGGAACTTGCCATACAGCTCTGAGTAGAACTCCAAGCCCTTTAGAAATGTGGGAACCCAGGAGGACTCCATCCTGAAGGAGCCCCCGGAGCTTCAGTCCTGTTCAGGTCCCCCGCTGTGGCTCAGTCTCGCATCTGAGGCTCGGCAAAGCCATGGAGACTGCCTCGAGCAGACAGTCCCTGGCTGGCACCCAGGGATAGGATTTTTCTGAAGGAAAATAAGTTGTCTTGATCATAGTTCCTTCTGCTTTAGCTCTAAATAATATTTGAGAGGTAGATATCATCTACATATATATATATAATTATCTATACATACGAGATATATATATATATATATATATAGATATATATATATAGATAGATATATATATATACACATATTTGTTTGTTTATGGACCTTGCAGGCAAAATCTTTACTACAGGGTCAGTTTATAAACACTCTATAGTACTACACTGGAGAAAGAAGTGAAACTGAATCGTTGTCTACTGTGTCTCTTCATTGAAAATGATGTTTTTCAGTGAATTCTGCTTAATGTTATGTGACAGCTTGGATGGGAAGGAAAATTGGGGAAGAATGGATACATGTATATGCATGGCTGAGTCTCTTTGCTGTCCACCTGAAACTATCACAATATTATTAATCAGCTATACTCCAAAGTTTTTAAAAAATAATTTTTAAAAATGCTGTTTTACGAGACTTCCTTGAAGAGTGGGTAAGAGTGGTAAGAGTGGGTAAGACTCTGTACTCCCAAGCATAGCACATCAGGTAAGTAGATCCCACATGCCACAACTACGACTTCAGTTCAGTTCAGTTCAGTCGCTCAGTGGTGTCTGACTCTTTGCGACCCCATGAACTGCAGCATGCCAGGCCTCCCTGTCCATCACCAACTCCTGGAGTTCACTCAAACTCACGTCCAACGAGTCCATGAATCCATCCAGGCATCTCATCCTCTGTCGTCCCCTTCTCCTCCTGCCCCTAATCCTTCCCAGCATCAGGGTCTTTTCCAATGAGTCAACACTTCACATGAGGTGGCCAAAGTACTGGAGTTTCAGCTTTAGCATCATTCCTTCCAAAAAACACCTAGGACTGATCTCCTTTAGAATGGACTGGTTGGATCTCCTTGCAATCCAAGGGACCCTCAAGAGGCTTCTCCAACACCACAGTTCAAAAGCATCAATTCTTTGGCACTCAGCTTTCTTCATAGTCCAACCCTCACATCCATACATGACCACAGGAAAAACCATAGCCTTGACTAGACGGACCTTTGTTGGCAAAGTAATGTCTCTGCTTATTATATGCTATCTAGGTTGGTCATAACCTTCCTTCCAAGGTGTAAGCGTCTTTTAATTTCATGGCTGCAGTCACCATCTGCAGTGATTTGGGAGCCAAAAAAAAATAAAGTGCAACACTGTTTCCACTGTTTCCCCATCTATTTCCCACGAAGTGATGGAACCAGATCCATGATCTTCATTTTCTGAATGTTGAGCTTAAGCCAATTTTTTCACTCTCCTCTTTCACCTTCATCAAGAGGCTTTTTAGTTCCTCTTCACTTTCTGCCATAAGAGTGGTGTCATCTTCATATCTGAGGTTATTGATATTTCTCCTGGCAATCTTGATTCCAGCTTGTGCTTCTTCCAGTCCAGCATTGCTCATGAGGTACTCTGCATATAAGTTAAATGAGCAGGGTGACAATATACCACCTTAACATACTCCTTTTCCTATTTGGAACCAGTCTGTTGTTCCATGTCCAGTTCTAACTGTTGCTTCCTGATCTACATATAGGTTTCTCAAGAAGCAGGTCATGTGGTCTGGTATTCACATTTCTTTCACAATTTTCTACAACCTAGTACAGCCTAAATAAATAAACAAAACAAAAATTGTTGTGTTTTAGTTATCTATGGTTTGCAGCACAGCAGATTTTTCTTTTTTCTTTTAAGGAAGCTGATGATGCAGTTTTATGTGCAAGACCAGGCATGACTTTTCATAGAAGGGCATTTCCAAAACGGGTCAGGGTGCCATGGTGAGTTTCAAGGGAGTTTCTTGCCATGGTTCCTCACCAGTTGGAAAACGGCCCTTGTCAAGAATTGCACAAGTTCAGTGGCTTATTTTTCCTTGGCAAGCTCTAAAGATGAGTCCTTTGCAGCTATGTTAATCCTGGAGATAGCACCCAGGGCCATCTCTGTCCATCAGGGAAGGGTCCTGTTGCCTCAGCAAGGAAGTCACACACCCAAGAAAGCATGGGGTGGCTCACCAGAAACCAGAGATGAATTCATATAGAATAGAGGAAAGTGTTATATTTAGGTCAATCTGCATGAATTATTAGTTTTACCAGGTTCAAAGCGAAAGAAGGCCATGTGGATCGTGGTTGCTTCATGCCTGGGCTGAGAGGTAACTCATGGTTTCATTCGTTAAAGGGAAGATAAATGCTGTGTCCCAAACCCTTAATCTGTGAGTAGGAAATTGAGGCAGGCTCTTTCCAGCAAAGTGTCTCAGTTCCTCAGGTAAGAAGGGGAGTCCTAGTTCTACAGATAAGGTTTTGAAGACCAAATCCCTTTACATCTATGACTCCACAAACAGGTGTTCTCAGCACAGAGCCCTGGGTGTTAATGGGCAGAGGCCATTGTCCCCAGTTCCCTTGTCCTATGGACAGGGCAGGTGCCATGGCTTCTGACAGTCATGCGGGGACCTACCCTGAGAAGGGGACCAGGGCTGGGTCTAATGCTGTGCTCTCCCACTGACACTTTTACTAGTTTCTTATTTGAACTTGTCCCACAATTATATTTTGCAATGAGCCTTGCTCAGTAGCTGGGCACTTTTATTCAAATTATCTCTTTGAATTCCCCTAAACAAACCCACCAGGTAGGTATGCCCCAAGGTTTATACAAGATGGTCCTGAGGACTAGAAAGCCATGTCTGAGGCCACAGGCAAAACTGACTTCAACAGTTGATTAAAATTGGCTGCAAATCCAACAAAAAGATGTGTCCAAGGTCGCAGTCTACTAAGTGGCAGTGATGTAACTTGGAGCAAAATCGACCTCTCTTTCAATGTTCCTGCCTGCCTCCTGCAGTCACCACAGTGTCCTGAGAGCTTTTCCAGGACATTCTCCTATAACGAGAAAGCTTGAATAGTGCTGTCAAATGCCAGCTATCTGGTGCTAATGAGATCGGAATTGGGCGGGGCACAACCTTTAAAAGAATGATGGGGACTTCCCTGGTGGTCCACTGGTTAAGAATCTGCCTTGCAGTGCAGAGGATGTGGATTCAGTCTCTGCCCTGGGCACTAGGATTCCACATGAGAGAAAGAAAGTGAAGTTGCTCAGTTGTGTCTGACTGTTTACGACCCCATGGACCTTTGGCCACCAGGCTCCTCTGTCCTATGGAATTATCCAGGCAAGAATACTGCAGTGGGTTGCCATTTCCTTCTCCACATGCCATGAGGAGACTAAGCCAGTGTGCTAAGATGAATATCCTGCATACCGCAACTAAGACCTGAAGTAAATATATGTTTTTAAATCCCTTTGTAACACGGCAGCTAGGTGACACACCCAGAGGCGCTATGACAATTCCAAGGCTGACCATAAAGGTCAAAAAGGAGGTGCTGACCCAGTTCCTGGAAATCCCAACCCTTTCTGCACAATAGCTGGAATACTCGTCCCACTCATTAGCCTATGAAATGACCCACCCCTATAAACACCGACAGCCCCATACCCTGGTGCTGGGCTTGCTTTCCAAGATGGCCCACACTCTCCGTGTAGCCTGTTTCCTCCCTGGATTGACCTTCCTTCACCATGACTCGCTCTTGAGCCCTGCCTGTGTGAAGCCAAGTCCCCACATTCAGCAGCCCTCCCAGGGACTCGGGCCTGACCTGGGATGCAACCATCCTGTCTCACCCCACTCTTTCCCTCAACACTGCTGCCATCTCCTCCAGCCTCAGAGATCACTGGACCATTAAAAGAGCATCCTCTTTTCAGTTTGTTCATTGTTTCCTTTGCTGTGCAGAAGCTTTTCAGTTCGATGGATCCTACAATTTAGCTTTGTTTTTGTGGCTTATGCTTTTGGTGTCAAGCTCAAAATCATCCTTGTGAAGACCCATGCCAAATAACTTTGCTCCTATGCTTTCTTTTAAGAGTTTTGTGGTTTCAGGAGTTTTGTGATTTTTGTAAACCTTTAATCTATCTTGCATTGAATTTTGTGTAGGGTATAAGAGGTCTTACTTGCTCAACCAGGGATGGAACCTGTGCCCCCTGCATTGAAAACTTGGAATCTTAACCACTGGATGGTCAGGGAAATTCCAACTGTAACTGCTAATTTGTCTGTCTCTCCAATGATTCCTGTAAGTTTTCTTTAAGAATTTTAAAATTCCTTTGCTAAGTACATTCTGGTTCAGTATTCATATGTATTCTTGATGAATTAAACATTTTATCATTAGGATAAATACCCCTCTCCATATCTGGTCCTTGTCCTAAAAGTTACTTGATTGTGCTGTGCTTAGTCACTCAGGCATGTCTGACCCTTTGTGACCCCATAGACTGTAGCCTGCCAGGCTCCTCTGTCCATGGGGATTCTCCAGGCAAGAATACTGGAGTGGGTTGCCATGCCCTCCTCCAGCGCATCTTCCCAAACCAGGGATCAAACCGGGTCTCCCGCACTGGAGGTAGATTCTTTACCATCTGAGCCACCAGGAATCCTGTCAATGAACCAATACAGCCTACCACGTGTTCTTTAAATTAATGTTTCCATAGCATATCTGTCAGCTCAACAGCAAAGAATCTGCTTGAGATGCAGGAGATGCAGAGACACGGTTTTGATCCCTGGGTCGGGGGAGATTCCCCAGAGGAGGGCATGGCAACACACTGCAGTAATCTTGACTGGATGATTCCATGGGGGTCTCAAGAGTGTTGGACAAGACTGAGGGTCTAAACAATGACCACTGCATATCTGTTTCCATCCTTTCATTTTAAATCCACTTGCCTTTATATTTGATGTCTCAAGTGGGTTTTTTATAGTTAATTTATATCTGATTCTTTTTTTTTTTTTTTTTTTTACTGAAATGACCATCTCTCTCCTTAAGATAGGGTCTAGAATATTAGCATCAGACTTTATCACATCAAGCTGAGCCAAAATCCCATCTAGTATCATAGACTTCATTTTTCAGTTTTTCAGAGCAGTTTTAGAATTGAACGAGAAGCACAGAGTTTTTAGGTAGGCTACAGTCAGTGGGGTCACAAAGAGTCAGCACCTCCACAGTCCACAGAGTAGCAGAGTCGGACACAACTGCAGCGACTTAGCACACAGGCACACACCCCTGATCCTGACGCTCATTGCTGGTTTTCTGTCCAGAAGTGAAGATACCTGCGCTCTCTGAACTTTGACCCCTCTCTCTTGGACTCAGAAGAATTGTTGGTCTGTTTGGGTTCTTGTTGCCTGAGCTTTAGGCCTGGAAATCTGTAGAGACTGGAGATGTCGTAAGTCTCACTTCACTTGTTTTCTTTTCTTTTTTTTTTAAATGGTTAACCACATAACATTTAATCAGCAAATTCATTAATTTGGCTGCCTTGGACCTTAATCATGGCAGGCAGGATCTCAGTTGTGGCATGTGGGATCTAGTTCCCTGACCAGTGGTGCACCCAGGCCCCCTGCGTTGAGAGCACAGAATCCCAGCCACCAGACCACCAGGAAAGTCCCTCACCTCACTTGTTTTCTTCTCTCCTCATTTAGGGTCCTGTACTGCTTATGCAAGAGTCTGAATCAGTAGTTTCACAGGTTTTGCCTGGTTCCTCAGTTGTGTACTGTAGGAGGGCAGTATAGAGTCCCATCACAGTCCATTTATTTTTTAAATGCTGAATTCTGCGGTCCAAGCTCTTGTCTTTGAAGGTGTTCCCTTTCTTCCTGAGATAGTCAGGTGAACAACTCCCCTCACCTCGGCAACATTCCTGTTCTCTCCTGGAGCTGCATGTTCCTGAATGATGCCCCTTGCTTTAGTTCCTGCTGAAGATCCCAGTCCCTTTGAGCTTTCCTGTTATTTTTCTGCACGTTTCAGGGGCAGTGATGCAGGTTCTATGAGCAGGTTTCCATCACTCTGTCTCCTTTTGCTTCCCTCCCTTTCCCTCCCCTCCTCTTTCTCACCCTCTTTCTATATCCTCAGCCTGTCTCATCTTGTGGAGGGAAACTGCTAAAGGAGAGGTAACCCAGCTCCAAGCTTGTGTAGACGGTGGTTCCAGTGAGCTGCCTGTACCACCTCATTTATTTTACCCAGCAGCTTCAGGCAGGAGATAAGACCTTAGAAACGGGAGCTCTGTCCACTCTGCTCAGAGGGGCTCGGGAGTGGAGGCCTCTTCTGATGGACCATGGGACGAAGGAAGCAATGGAAACCACGTGGCTACTGGTCAGTGGGGCTTCCCAGAGACCCGCCATCATCACCCAGGGTCTCTGCAGAAGCTCTTCCCTGAGCCCTGTGCTCCCCGGGAGTGGCTGCCTCCTGAGCCTCCCCAGACTCCCTGGTCCTCAGCCCACCCCCAACCCCCACTCCTGGCTTCCCGGCTCTGGCATTTGGGGCCACCCTTCTTGCTCTGTGTTTCTTATCTTCTGTTCATTTTGCCCACCATCTGTGTCTCTGTGTCAGTTATTGCAGGGTTGCAAAAACACGCTGTCCACATCATGCTAACACAACCTCAGCTGCAAGTCTGTGGCCAAGTTTTGGTGAAGAAACTTTGAAACTTTCCAAGACTGTCTTGTGTCTGTGTTGGAGGGGGGGGCGGGCGGGGCAGGGTGTTCTCAAAAGGTTCTGCAACCCAGGAAAAGTTATTTCAGAGTGTAGACACCCACAGCCCATCCCTGTGGGGCTTTCTGGGTGGTGCCTCCCATCTTTTTCCTCTTCACTTGTCCACATTTGGTCATGAGTCAGTCAGGGTTCTCCACAGAAATAACCCATTTCTTTAAGGAATCATCTCACACCACTATGAAAGTAAGTCCCAAAACAAACAAACGTTCTGGCAAGTCCCCAAACAAACAAACAGATCCAGTGCCAGTGTGGTAGACCAGCAGGACTCAAGGAGGAGCTGATGCTGGAGTTCAAATCTGAAGGCTGGCTGCTGGCAGAATTCCTTCCCTTTGGGGGGAAGTCAGTCTTTGTTCAGACCTTCAACTGATTGGATGAGGCCCACCCATGACACACAGGGGTAATAATAACCTGCTTTACCAAAGTCCACTGATTTAAATGTACGTCTCATTTCCAAACATCCTCACAGGAACACCAAGAATGACGTTTGGCCAAATATCTGGGCAGCAAGGCCCAGCCGTGTCCATACGTGAAATGAAGCAGCACAGGGAGGTTCTCAGGTTCGCTCTTCTCTGTCTTGTCTCCCCTTTTCATTACAGTGTGGGTTTCCAGCCATTAGAATCTTTGAGATGGACAGCATTTGTGTTCCCTTAGAGGTGAGGGGACACATGGGAGTGGTCCTCCGTCCCTCCTGTCCGGCCCATTTACCCATTTAAAATGAGACCTAAAGGGCTCTTTTGATTACAAACCCTGCATTTTGTCTTTGACAATTTTCAATTGAAGCAGAGCTTGCGTAGAGTGAGGAGCATAGATCCTGATTGTCCAGCTGGAACCCACATCCCTGTCAAACTATGAGATGGCCCCATCCAGCCCCAAGTGACCTTGACCCCCTCCCCTCCTCCTCTCCGACCCTCTCCTGCTCATCCCGCCTACAGAACTCTGTGGAATCTGGGTAGTGGGGTCAGGACATATCCTTAGCAGTGCATGGACCTCCAGCTTTGTATTCCAGTAGTTCTGATGAGTTCCCATAGTTTAATGCCAGTAGTTCTCAACTTACATGGTTTTTCATTGTAGTTGACCTTTAAATAACATTTACCCTTATCTTCACTGAATGTGTGCATTAGTCCCTTGGACTACAAGGAGATCAAACCAGTCAATCCTAAGGGAAATCAACCCAGAATATTCATTGGAAGCCTAACACTGGAGCTCTGATGCTTTGGCCACCTGATGCAAAGAGCCAACTCATTGGAAAAGACCTTGATGCTTGGAAAGATTGAGGGCATGAAAAGGAGGTGGCAGAGGATGAGATGGTTGGATGGCATCACAGTCTCATGGACATGAATTTGAGCAAACTCCGGGAGATAGTGAAGGACAGAGGAACCTGGAGTGCTGCAATCCGTGGGGACACACAGTTAGACATGACTGGGAAAGCAACTGAACAATAACAAGAACAACAACAGTGAACTCTGGGAGGGGGAAGGGACCACGAACTTGTCTGTGTTTGGCTCCTGACAGGTACTCCATAAAGTCTGTTTCCTCAGTGACTATGGAGCCAACACTGAGAACCGAGGAGGGCTTAGTCGTTTACTGGGCTTAGATTATGCATGTGGCCTCTGCAGCAGGGAGCTGGAGGCACCACCGGGGTGGCAAAGTGAGCCCAGGGCACACAGTTGGTGTCAAGAAGGGAAAACACAGAAACAAAACCCTCTCAGCCAGGACCTGCAAACCGTCTGTAATCTCAGTTTTAAGCAACTGCTCTCGACTTCCACCTCCTGTCTTTCTGGCTCAACCCTTTGTAGATGAATAACCTAGAATCTTGACCTGATGCTGCTAAGCCCCTTCCCATGCCCCAGATTCAGCCTGTTTTCAGGACGCCTCATGCACAGTGGGTCCTGTCTCCCCACTGGCCCTGCTTGGATGCCTCCTTCCCTTCCCCTCTGCTTGCCTTCACTCCCCACGACTGCTTCACTTGGCACCTTCTCCTCCAAAGCTCCTGTCAGCTCACCACGCCCACTCTCAGCTGCGAGACATCATGCCAAGTTTTCAAAGAAAATCAAAGCAACCAGAAATGAATTTCCCCAGTTGTGGCCCCCAGGTGTGTCTATGTCTGTGCCCACATGTGGCGTGTGATTCTCTCCAAGCTCCCTGCACACTTTCCTGTCTCTTCTCCCTGCCCCCAGTCCCCGGTCCCCACCACCTCCTTTTTCTTTCAGCATCTTTGGAGAGATTCTGAGTGGTTTCTGTTTGATGATGACTCATCTTTGTCCAGGTGAAATATTCCTGTGCTATTTTTTTAATTTATTGTATTTAACTGCTTGCTTTACACTGATTCTATTTTTTTGTCTGTTTCTTTTTTAATTTGTGCCAGCTCTTAGCTGTTGCATGCAGAATCTTTAGTTGTGACACGTGAACTCTTAGTTGTGGCATGTGGGATCTAGTTCCCTGACCAGGGATCGAACCCATGCCCCAGCATTGGGAGCTCAGAGTCTTAACCACTGGACCACCAGGGCTGTCCCTGTACAATCTATTTTAAAGAGGTTTTGTAGGGGGATAGACAGAATTGGGTTCCAGGCTACAGGGATTTCTTCCTATGATGAATGATTGTTACTATTTTCAATGGGTAACCAATGAGAATAACACAAATGGACCATGACCATTCTCATAACCAGATTCACAACTGCTGCCTCCTAAGCAGACTGATTCCTACCAATGTGGTTCCCTTATGTGATGGTCAAGTCAGCACATCTCTTCTCCTTCCTGAAGCTGAGCTTCCTGTGTTATACAGCAGCTTCCCACTAGCTAGCTGTTTTATATATTATGGGTTTATAACAGTCGTTTACCTTCACTTCCTGAATCCAGTATAGCTACCGAGTTATTTCCAGATTACAAACTTGACAGTGTTATTTTCTCATTTAAAGTCCTTCAGTTTCTTCTCTTTGCTTACAAGACAAATTCAAATATCCAAACCTGAGTCTACATATCCTACAGTGTTTCCTTTTTCTTTAGCCAAAGGACACATGACTCCCCAAATTCACATTGAAATCTACACCTTTCTATCTTTACCTGTGATCTTCCTTTTTCCAGGACTGGCTTCACCACTGTGTGTCTGTCTGCCTCATAAATACTGACTCATCCCTTAGACCATAAATCAAAAACTGACCTCACAGCAATGTTTTCTCAACCCCTACCCCTAATCCCACCCCCACACCATAGGAGCAGGAACAGCTGTTCCTTCCTTTAAGACCCCTCCTCCTCACTGCAGTGAATAGTGATGAACTGTTACAGTGTGGATCTGTTTGATCCAGCTGAAAGACCCTGCATTCTGGGAGCACATTTTGTTCATTTTGTACCCGATTCTGCCTAGGAACTGGAAATCGTGGGAGCAGAGGAAATGGGTCTCAGGAAGAATGGTGCTGAGCCAAGCTGCCCTGTGCCTGGAAAGGGGGCCAGGAGAGTGCTAGAAACTGAGAACCAGGTGATGCCCAAAGGGACCCATCTGACTGTTTCCTATCTTGGTGTAATTTCTCTCACTTGGGTGCTTTGCCCAGAAACTTCAAGGATGTTAGATTACTATACTCGTGTAACATGAAGCAGGAAGATAAGCCTACATTCTGAGTAACTGACTTCCTTTTATTAAGCACGAGGGACAAACATATTTTCTCCAGAGGCAGATGATTTGGCTTTTACTTAGTGCAGGAAGTATCTTTTTGCTAAGAAACCATTCATCGGAGCCTAGTGTCAGCAGGTGCGAGCCATGGGATCCGATGCTGTAGCATCTCAGAGTTGGAGGGACCTAAGTGATCATTGCTCATTTTCCAGATGAGAAAACTAGGGTCCAGAAAAGAGAGGCTACTTATTTCCCAGGGTCCAGAGGCAAGGGGCATCTCTGGAGCCACAGCCCTGGTTTCCTGACTCTAAAATTGGTGTTTTCTCAGTTAATCCTAAGACTCAGTAATGACACTCTTTCATGGAGGAAATGTCTAGAGTTCTGAATAATAATCAGAAGAGAAATCAGAAAATAAAAGGAGATTAAAAAGGTGAAATTAAGCAATGTTGTGCTATTTCCTTTTATGGACACTTTTTATTGCCAAAGTATTTTTGTCATTTTCAACCTAAACCATTTTTTTTGTCTCCCTATTTCAAATGCACCTGATGAAGCACCCTCCACAGACCAAGGTACTGAAAACCCCAAGACTCTTCACTTCTTCTCAGATGAGTCCTTGCTTCCCTGCCCCTGCCCACTACTTCCCCGCTGATGTGATGGTTCAAGCGCACGTCTAGGTATGATTTACTGCGTTGTCTCCCCAGACCTGTTTTCTCTCTTTTTCTTGCTGGCATGCTGCCCTATTTCCTCTTGATTTCCTCCCTTCTGCAGGGGGATCTGACCATTTTAGCCCTAAGGCCGTGCCACCGTGTCACAGAGAACTGTTCTCCACCTTCTATCTCCTCGCGTCCTCAGTGTTCCTGGCATTGCAGCAGTGCTCAGACCCTCCTACACCCTCCACTGGCCCAGCAGCTCAGCTCTCGGGTGTCCGGGTGACTGGCTCCCTGAGCTTGCTGAGAGGGAGGGGCGGTGACGAGCCCCCTACATTTTGCAGCCTCGCGTCCCCTGCAGTCTCTGCCGATGAGCCAGGCCTGGGTACAGAGCCCCGGACGCCAGGCGCTTGCCCTTGGGTCCCTGCCAGGAGGCGCCCCGCGTCCTCAGGTGCCCACTCAGTGATTTCTCTGGTTCACTAGCACCCAGTGATGGGAACACGGCGGGCCGTCAGGGTGCCTCCAGGATCAGGCCCTGGAGGACGAAGGAGAGGTTCCTCAGGCCCCGCTGCCCACAGGAGGTAGAGGAGGTGAGGGAGCGAAGCCGAGGACCCAGGTGGACAGTGTCTCAGCTCGGGGGACCCCAGGCGGGAGCCCCAAAACTAGGCCAGCGGCCGTCCTCCCCCGGTCCCCGCTCTGTGTCGGGCACGCGTGCCTCTCAGAAGCGCCTGGAGCCACGCGCCTCAGAACCGGGGGGCCCTGGGGGTCAGCTCACCCAGCTCTGGCATCTCCCTGATGAGGGCCTGGAGGCGCCGCGAAGGGCCGTGACCTGTATTCCGAGGCAGAGCCGGACTGGAGCGCGGGTCCGAAGCCTAAGTCCAGCATCATCTTTCCACATGACATCCCAGAGGTGTCTGAGGCTGCTTCTGAGGGAGCTAGGGGGCTGCGGGACAGGACACGTGCGCTGGAGGGGCCGGCTGTGCGTCCACCCGGGGCTCAGTCCTCCTGACCTCCGTGTGATCCTGCTCCCCGCGGAGGGAACTCCTGCTCGAGGTCGCCCTCCGAAGGCTGCAAGGAGGGTCCCTGGGAGGGTCACAGAGCGCTCCGCGCGGAGAGGGTCCGGGGCGCTCTGCTGGAATCCTGTGCGGTGCTTCCCACACCCAATACACTTCCGGGCGCAACCAAGGCTCTTGGCTGCCGACTGCGGCCCAAGACCCAAAGCCACCCGTGCGCACGTGGGATGGTGCCTCCCCCAGACCAACCGAAGGCAGAGCATCAGGGGCTTGAAGGGCCCTTTCTTGTTCTCACTGGAAGCACGACCCTGAGACTGGAGTGTGTGTAGAGGCGTGCAGGCCGGGGTTGGGGGTTCTGAGCCCCTGAGACAGGAGCGATGAGTGAGCCCCCTCCAGGTCCAGCGTGGAAGGCGTGGGACCCCGGGCTCGGATGGGAGAAGTCTGGGCACAGACGAAGAAGGAGAAGAATCCCACGTTCCTATGGTTCTGTCAAAGGTGCTTCCTGTTTTCAGGCTCGAGTTACTCTCCGTCTGGTTCACACCTAAGGGCTCAACGCTGAGGAGTCTCAGTCTTGGGTTTTCAAGACCTCGGAGTCTTGTAGGTGAAACAAGGTCGACAAGTAACAGGACTCCCAACTACTTCATGACTCAAGGTCATCATTCTGTTTCTCGAGCGAGAGAACGTGGGCTCAGAGTGGGGCCTGTCCTGTCAGAGTGCAGTCAGTAAGCTCCTCAGAGCAGAGCCGGGTGGGAACAGAGCTGCCAGGACCCGACAGAGAAGAGACATGCTTACCCAGGGCCACATGCTCCCTGGCCTGCTCTGCTGGAAGAGCACGTGGGGAGCAGACTGGGGCCTTTTATGGCCCCAAAACTGAAGAAGAATTTTATGAGATTCTGTGACTGCTCTCTCTCCCTCCCTTCTTCCCTCCATTTCTATTTTCTCTCCTTTGAAGTAGCAAACATCCTTGCCTTGGACAATTTTCTCACAGCCCATACATCCTCCAGAGATTTCACTCAGGGTCCATAATCAGAATTAGCCCACATTACTAGACCCAAGGTGAATTTTTATCTCACTCTAACTTTTCAAACAGGAATCTTGACATGAACTCAGTCATCTCCATTTTGACCCTGCAAGAGTGCTAGACTTAATACCAGGGTTGCAGAAGCACTGGGTGTTGGTGTTGTCATTAAGATTCCCTCCATTTCTTCACTGGACACAGTCATTTCTGACCACCCAAGGACATCTTGGCTGAAACTACAACTTGTGCTTCATGCATGAGTTGAAATTCTTCATCAAGCCCTGGAAGAAAAATCAAAGGTTTTTACAGAAGAAATTACACATAAAGAAAAACAGGTGGAAGCATCTATTTAAAACACAGTAACTGTCTTTAAAAACTGTTTTTGAAAAACCTTGTTTCATTTTTGGAGATTGAGGAAGTTGATCTTTGACAGGAGAAAGAAGGGATAAAGAAACAGGAAAACAGGGGAAATGGATAGAAACAAGTTAATGTTTGCATTGTCATAACTGAGAAGAGTTTGCAGCATAAAAGACATTTACCAGAGGATAACCCCTAGACATGATTTTGACCTTGTTTGGCCACAATTTCTTCTTCTGTGAAGTAAGGACGTTGGCTTTGAGGATCTCTGCCAGTTCCAGGCGTTGTGAGTCAATGTCTTTCATTGAGAGCAGAAAGGAAGAATCCTACACTTCAGAACCCAGGAGGTTAATGATAATTCTCACAGACCTATAATGTTAGAACTGCAAAACCACTGAGAAGTAACCACAAAAAATCAAAATCAATAAGAGTTCAACTTGTGGGCTAGTAATGCATTATTATCCCAGGATCTACAGCTTTTTTAAATGCAGACAGTAGCAGTTATAAATGTAATGAAAGAAGAATGTAACTCAAAAAGAAAAACCATGAAATATCTAGGAGTCAATTTACAAAACACTCTGAAGGACCCAGAAAGAAACTTACTGAAGGTAAGTTTCTTAGTACAAAATGTTGTACTAAGAGGAGGCAAAAACATCTAAAGGGAAATCTAGTTCTCTTAGACTCAATCACCCACATATCATTTTTTTTTTCTTTAGTAAACCTGTAATTTCAATGAGCAATAACATTGTGTTTAACTTGATGGAATAATTTAAATGTTATTTGGTAATGGAGAACCAGTGAGTGTAGCCATGCCCTCTGAAATAGACTAAAGAGGGAGATTTGATTATCGTGACTTGAGGAGCTGTGTTATTAATAGCTCAGATCACTTAGTGCTGCCTCCAGCCGAGACAAACCAGAAGAGCAGAAGGAACAGAACAGTCTCTGACCAGACTAGGTAGTGGTGCCAGGACAGCTGTTTGTTTTAGGTGCTCTGATGGTGTACAAAATGTGTCCCCCCATCCTCCTGGATGGCCTGCTGTACTTGGATCACCCGGGTGGCCCGATCATTTGCAATTCTTCCAATCATTATGAGCTTGTTCTTTCTCCATGCAAGACTAGTTTCCTAAGAGGACAGAGATGGGAACTCATAACAGCCCCATATGAGACATGTGGAGTGATGGGCATGTCTGTGGGCTCAGGAAATTCATAGTGCTGGATGGTGCAAGCAACAGTTCTCAGGTCACTGCTGGGAACTTGTCTGTCATAGGTTTTTCAGAAGAGCCTCCATTCCAGGGCTGAAAGAATTAAGGATGAA